>NW_026607126.1:0-170000 GCF_029890125.1 Rhinichthys klamathensis goyatoka | reverse complement strand
AAATCTTCATTAACCTACAATTTTGTTCTCACGCTGACATACAGTTCGCTAAAGAGCTTGTTCAAATCACCAACTCTACATTTAACCAACACTGCAAAACTACACTGAAAAAATTACATAATGAGTTTTTAATTAGTCTGCTTTCCTTGATTTTCAGTAAAAACATCTAAAAATTCTAAAAACAAGATACATTTACTTTAGAAGCAACACTAAGATACTATGACTTGATTTCATGGATTGTATCTTGAATATAATTTGTATTTTGACTTGCTGTACATTACTGGTGCATTTTTTCACTTGATTCACTTGTTTATATGTAAAATAAGTGACAAAATTTGCCAGAGCAGAAAGACAAAATACACTGTATTAAAGATTTCTTTCTATTAAGTCTTAAATGACTCACTACACAAATGTATCTTGTTTTAAAGATTTTAACTGGAAAATAAGAGAAATATACATGTTATGAGTAAGTTTATCAAATGACTGCAAAGAATTTTCATAAAAGACCATAGGTTAAGTAAAAAAAAAAAAAAAAAACATTTTACAGAAAAAAATAAACAAGGAAATCTCACCAATTTCTGACATCTCAGGCACAGATGTGACGAAGGGTCCGTCTGGGAATTTGGGAGCGTTGTCGTTAATATCCTGAACTTTTATAATGAACTCTGACTCTGGCTCCAGGGGTTTATTGTTGTTGCGGTCGATGGCTTGTGCATGAAGAACATAATGCGATTTGTTTTCCCGGTCCAGACTCTTGGTGGCGTGGATGTCTCCCGTTACCTCGTTGATGATGAAGATACTCCCTGCTCCTTCACCACTAAGGATGTACCTGACCGAACCATCGCCTTTGTCTGAATTAGAATGCAGCTGAAATGAGAGACAAAGAAACGTTGGTGTGTAACTACTGATGTGAATCAATACATTGCAATATATTCAATAATCAGGGCTCATGAAGCACAAAATACTCCAATAAACCCTTAAGCTAGAACACTTTTTTAGACCTTACACTGTAGTTCCTTGCAGACCAGACTGATTTGCAAAAAATCATTTGCCTGAGCAATAACGCTATTGTTTGATAGGGAATTTATAAGTGGTTGCTAGGTAAATACATATTCTCTAGGAAGTCGACCTATGAACAGCTTGCTTATAATTATCCCTGCACATTAAACTGGGACAGGAGAAAGAATTTAACATCAAAACATCATACACATCAACTTTAAAGTGACTTAAAAAAGAAAAGGAGGATGTTGGATGATGATGAATAATGTATAACATTTAGCAAACCGAAAAAAAGAACAGTCTTGAAAGACTTCAACTGCTGAACTGGAGGATCATCCTCTGAGATGTGAAATCTCAGATCATCTAGTGTTGATGTGAGATCTTGCCCTACTGCAATGTCGAAAGAGAGAGAGAGAGAGAGAAAGAGAGAGAGAGAGAGAGAGAGAGAGAGAGAGAGAGAGAGAGAGAGAGAGAGAGAGAGAGAGAGAGAGAGAGAGAGAGAGAGAGAGAGAGAGAGAGAGAGAGAGAGAGAGAGAGAGAGGAGATTCAAGGCAAAAAAAAAAAAAAAAAAACCCTGCTTAATTGATAGGAGGACGATTACTTACAGCTCTCTAGCTGATGGCTACCAACGCGGTTAAAGCTTATGACAAATAAAAGACACTTAAACAATACATAATTCTGCATGGTGGTCCCTGCAGACTGCAAAAACATAAGCATGTTTACAAAACATTAGCACATTTATACACCGAACTTGCACTACCGTAATGTTATTTATGTTCTCATTATTGTCAGTAGTGATTTTAAAATATTCTCATTACTGGTTTTGTGCTAATACAATGATTATATTATGATGATGATGATGATGATGATGATGATGATGATGATGATGATGATGATGATGAATAAACCATTTTATTTTGAAGGTTTGTTTCAATCTTATTTTCTTTTAATTAAATAATTTATTTATTTTTTATTTTTATGTAATTTGTTTTCACTTGGGTCAAACTGATCCCAAACAAACTTTTATTGGATAATAGATACATTTCTGAAAAATTGTTACACAATTTGTGACACAAAAACCTCAGTAAAAGCACAAATGCCTAAAAGGCTTTGGATGTATCAAAGGCACATAGTTAAGACATTAAAAGGGACAATATTTATTGATTATAGTTGTTATTTTAAGAAGAACTGTACGTCGTGACACCAAACATAGGCAAAGTCAAACTCAACAGAACAAGACTATTAAAGCTATTATGTCAAATATTACCCTGATGTATAAATACTTCACACATTCAACAGTATCTCATTGTTTTTTTCACATAATGAAATGTGCTTAATTGTCATGAAAATAAAGTCTCAATGCCAAAACAATCCTACAAAATATTCATACTTTTATTTATGCACATATATAATTTGCTACTTCTGTTGATTTGTGTAATGATAATGTTTTGTTGAAGACTCCTTTAGTTCATGTGTTTCCTTTCTGTTTAGTTCCTGATCCCTTTGATTCTATAGTTAGTTTGTTGCTATGGTTACTAATTGATTGTTTGATTTGGTTCACCTGTTCTTCATTTAGATTCCTTTGTATCTACTATTTACACCCCTGTGCTTCAGTGTGGTTTGCATTTCTCCAACAATATCCTGTGTATTGATTTTGTAAACAAAGACTAATCTGGAATACTCTTCTTGTCTTCGTCTTTGTGTGTGTCTTGGCAACCACAGACTGTGACAATTTGAGGGTAAAATGTTACCTGGATACGTTCTTGAAAGCTTTCGTAAGATTCATCCATCTAAATGTCAACTGCATTTTCAGGACTTCTCAAAAGTCTTTGCACTTACAATTACCTCTCTTTGGGGACTGAAAGAATGACCAGGCGTGAAAACAAACCGGTACATGGCTGGGATGATGTCTGGCTGCATGCCCTCAAGATGCACCAAATAATAATAATTTTAAAAAGCCGTAAAAGACAATACTGTCATTCCCAAAGCATGGTGAAAAATGACAAAAGCGGGTAATGTTTCAGGAAGGCATAATGTGAACCCATGGGATACCTGTGCACTGGTGTCTCGGCTCTGCACACAAGTAGTCTGCTCATTGCATGGTGTCTCAAGGCTCATTGGTTTTGTGATAAGGCAAAACATTGACAGAACACTCAAAGCACTGAAAGCCTTGGTTCTCCTGAGTGTTTTATTGTCACTATCCAATAAATGTTAGATTGTGATCCACTCAAGCTCAGTTTAATGACTCAAGCACAGACTAAAGCAAACAAATACATACACCTCGAGCCATCCAAGCATTTATAGTCCACAGAAATTCAAAATTGATGCTGTTTACTTTTTTTAATACACATTACTAATCTTATCATGCCTCATCAGTGCACATTTGCAGATGTATGGATTATGTTAACTAGGAGCCACATTTTTTAGGCACTGGTATAGCAAAATCGCATTCAGATGTGGATTCATTCTTATATTGAAACATCCACTCTTTCATGATCCAATAAATTCCAGATGGATAGAACGCCTACGCTATTCTTCTCACTGATTATCTTGTTTCACTGGGAAATATGTCACATTACCAAGTAAAATAGGTTGGGATTAAAGGATTGTGATGTTTGTAAAGATACATTTCAATATATGTATATACTCTTGATTTTGTTTTTGGGGTCTGAAAAGGTTTTCATGCTTGAATGTTCAAATAAAACGCATATTTTCATACATTGTTGCAGCACCTCTCTTTGCAGTCTGTCAGTAACGCGCTGTTAAGTAACTGTCTCTATGAAGCCCCTCCTTCTGAAAAAGCTCAGTGTGCTCTGATTGCTGGGCTGGACCAGTGTGTTGTGATTGGTCAAACTAAACCAGGCCACGCCCCTTTGATGTGTACAATTGTAATCTCAAGAAGACTACAATAGAGGCGTTTCAGGGAGTTCAGAAACAGTGCGCACTGATATACTTTGTAACTTTGCAGACCTTTTTCATGCTCAAGCAGCAACATTACATGTTAAAGAAAGTTAAAAATATAAAAAAAACATAACAGGACAGCATAACATTGACAAACATATCAATATAACCCCAAATGTTTCTAATCAAATACTTCTGAGAGTAAATTATCTCATTGGTGTGTGTTTTTATTTCCTAAGAACTTTTAGGAGAAACATCTGAGATAAAGAGAAATGTTTGAGCAACCAAATTTTCCCCTGGGCTCAATTCTGTAGACTGAAGAAAAGTGCAGTTTAAATAAAGAGAGAGACATTTCCTTCATTTAATCTGAATATTGTATGTGGCATTTTAAATCAAAGCTCAGCTGGACTAATGATCGTTCAAGGCATATTCTGAAGCTATGAGTAGCTAACTCAACACAAATTAAACACTTTAAATATGTTAGAGAGCACAAATAAGATCCCAGACATCGATTATGAAGTTATAATCTGATACGAATGTATTACAAGGACCGCAGTATTGTCTTTGCAGCCCAGTTTGTGGACATTAGAGAAAAATGGCAAAAAAGATATCAGACACTTCAAATCACACCATTCCATGAAGGGGTGAAACTCATTCCCTGGGTTATTTGACTGTTTGAGGCCAAGAAATGTGCAAACCGTGGCCGGTAATACAAACAGCGATGCTGAAATTAATTCGTAATTAAAGGAAAGCGGGGCTGATTGCACAGCCGGGTCGTCGGCGAGAGTGAACTGTCCGTTTCTGTCAGTAAACAGAGCACTCAGGCTAGCAGTCAGTAATTAGCTGAACGGTCAGAGCTCACACTCGGGCTAGAACCTCTCCAATCAGAAGACAAGTTAATGAGACTTTATGTTAGAAGCCCGTAAACAAAATCACTTGCAGCCACAGTGAATCTGCACCAATTATTTTACATTATCTTCTCAAAAAACAATCCACTTTATCTCTGCGCACCTCAATCAGAATAAAAAATAAGCAATTTAAGCTTAAGCAAGAGTGCTGCTGTACTAAATAGCTGAGAAACCAAAATTTGTCCAGTTATATATATAAACTAAATTAACATTAGCTAAACATTTTACCAGCTACAAGTAAAAACAAACATGGACCACAAAAGGAGAATTTTTAACAAATGTCCTTAAATAAACCAGTATTTATTAAATACTAGAAAGAAAAAAAGATTAAAAAAAGGTTAAAAAAAAGGTTGTTGATTGTGGCCTGTGGAATGTTGGTTCACTCCTTTTCAATGGCTGTGTGGAGTTGCTGAATATTGGCAAGACCTGGACTCGTATACGCCGATCCAGAGCATCCCAAACACATTCATTCATGCTGACTGCAGGAATGTCCACCAGAGCTGCTGCCCGTAAATTGAATGTTAATTTCTCTACCATAAGCCGTCTTCAAAGGCGTTTCAGAGAATTTGGCAGAGTACATCCAACTGGCCTCACAACCGCCAACCACGTGTAACCATACCAGCCCAGGACCTCCACATCCAGTATCTTCACCTCCAAGATCGTCTGAGACCAGCCACCCGGACAGCTGCTGCAACAATCGGTTTGCATAACCGAAGAATTTCTGCACAAACTGTCAGAAACCATCTCAGGGAAGCTCTGCATGCTCGTCGTCCTCATCGGGGTCTCGTCCTGACTGCAGTTCGTCGTCGTAACCGACTTGAGTGGGCACATGCTCACATTCGATGGCGTCTTGCACTCTGGAGAGGTGTTCTCTTCACGGATGAATCCCGGTTTTCACTGTACAGGGCAGATGGCAGACAGCGTGTATGGCGTCGTGTGGGTGAGCGGTTTGCTGATGTCAACGTTGTGGATCGAGTGGCCCATGGTGGTGGTGGGGTTATGGTATTGCTCACCGCAGGTCATGACAAAAACCAACGATCTGCTTCGGCCTTTCCGTAACAACATCGAAAGCTCGGCCCGAACAGCTGATCATAGCTGAACAGGGCGGGTTTTTATTTCTCATCTCCATAAATATATTTATACAAGGGCTAGAAATCAATGAATCCTTTGCTGATACTTATTCGTCATCATGGAAAGCGCTCAGCGCAGTTCATGGTTGCATAGCAACGACAGACGCAAGCGCTTGTGGAAAGGATATAGCGGTGCGATCGCGCTTTCCAGACGTTTTTAGACGCAATATGTGACATTTGTGACAATTCTTCTCTATTGAAGCCAAAATATTGCCATATTTCAGACGTACAGGTCTTTTTAGGCACAGGTTCTTCGCTGTTGTCATTTTCCTCACTTGTCTCTACTCCCGCCATTAGTTTTTATTTTCCACTCTCTGCCCTGAGCCACTAGGTTCCTCTTTGAGCCCGATCTAGCCAATAGCATAATAGCACCTACTGGGGAGGCGGGTATAAAGATAGTAAGGCCCCATTTGATTGGTTGAATTTGGATAAACAACCTATGCATGCACCCAACACACAAATGCTGGGCACATAAAATAAATGTAATTTATCGCACCTCTCTGCGATACGGATATTGCATATACTATTATCGCGATAACGATCATTTTTCGATATGTCGTGCAGCCCTAGTGTGTGTGTGTGTGTGTAAGGGAAATTTAGCTCAAAGGGAATTATTCATTTAAAGGGAATTTTGAAATACTTTCTTATTTTACAGCCGAACAATGAATCATCCAGCACTCAGTTAAACTGGTTGTAACTATCAACTCTGTAGCGGATATTAATATCCAAACTATAGTGAAAACACTATTTTTATTAGCACGGTAACAAGATTAGCAGTTTAAGACATTAAATCCGTAAGCACATAACACAAAGAACACTTCTCTTTAAATACAGACAAGACTTTATTCATTATTCTAACACATACAACTAATATCTAACACAAACACCCACACATTCACATGAGCTGCAGAAAGAAAGAAAGTGATGAAAGAATGAGTTTTAAGAGAGTGGAATGATGACATCCCAAGTTTCTAGCAATATGCACTTTATAAGACCTCACCTAAATGAACCAATCATTAATTTAACCCTTATACCGTTTCTTAGACGTGGTTATTACATTTAAATCAATGCACCAGTTCTGCTAGGATCTGGAGTTATTCATTGATTTTGTTGTTGTATTTTGCTTAAAAGGGATTTCCCAGGATCGTTGATCGCTGGAGGCCTTTTCGTGTCTGGAGTGACATCTTGGGAAGCCAATCACATTCTGGTGTGTTGGCGGATAATTGGAAGCGGAGTCTCTGCAGTTTGAAGGTAAAGTTTGAGACGGGCAACGACTAGAGTCGTGGACAGCAAAAACGTAGAAAACGAGACTCGCAACGGAAATAAAAAGAACTAAGTAAAGAGAGAAAAGAAAAACAAGTGAGGCAGTTGGCTTTTTTCTTCATGATGGTAACTTTATGACTCCTTAAAACCATCCTTAACCCATTTTCATCTGATCGGATCTCATCTCGTTATCTCATCTAATGCTTTGTTTGTCCAACCCTTTGGAGGAGTTCTGACCAATAAGGTATGGTTTTTGGTTCAGGGTGTGACTGTCTCTCCTCCTCTCACATAAATTACATGTTATCTGATTAGTCACATGATCTCTTAAATTTCCCACTCTAGCAGGGTATGATTTAGACATGCATTTTATAATAAGAGTACAAGACATTTTACATGGATTTGATTCATACCATAATTCAAGAAATGAAAAATCACCGTATGATAGTCAAATGTGTGGGTTGCAGACATTATGTAGAACTATGTTTTGAAATGATGTTTGAAGTCCGTCTAGCATTGTTTTGGAATGATCTGATGCATTCGGATATGGAAAGGCAGTGGTTTTAAAGAGGATTTTATTCCTGCGTTCAAGAGAGAGGTCAAAAAGGTCTTCAGGAAGAAGGTCTGTTTTGTATCTCTATGATTTTCCTCATTAGACTCAAGACATGCCATCTCCAAACCAATCAGTCTTTTTAAAAACTGCCAGATATTGACATCTTAAGTGTTTGTTCTCAAGTTAATCTCTTACAAGCGCTCTTTGTTTTAAAGCTGTGGAGGAGTTAGTTATAGCTCAGACTGGACAGGTCTCTTATTTATGGTCCTGGATTGCTGATTTGGACTCTCCATGGAATTCTGCTTCTTGGTCAGTTTGAAAGGATCATCTCTGTCTGATTCGTTCCTACATAAATTTATTTTAAATAAAGATAAAACACTTCTTACACAAACACATTTACACCGCAAGTGAAAAGTTTCCTATTATAAGCATTCCAGTTTGGTGTAATTTACTGCTGCTGTTGCAATAATGGCATTGTGATAATGGGTACTGTTGGGATTACACACACATACTCCCTGTGACAAATAAAGCAGGATTCATTGTGAAATCCCAAACGCTACACCATCAGGACTGCTGAACCCAACCCCATTCCTTTTACACTCCGGCTCTGCTTCCAAATTTGGTCCCAGCTACACAAGGGAACATAAATTTCACTTAACCTGCAGTCAGGCTTCTAATTTGGCCACTGACTTAGCTGGGCACAGGCTAATATATCACACTCTGTCTCTGCACCGGCTCCTCTGACGCTCAGTCAAGCCCTCACTAATGGCAGGAAATAAAAGTGGCACTGGGTCAATAGAGCCAAGACCAGCCAGCTAAAACACAGGGTGGGCCATCATTTCTGGAGTGATAACAGAGTGCACTGTATTAACTTTATCAATTAAATTTAAGCGGCCCATATAAAACTGAATCCGCTCAGTATATCAAATTCAAATATATCAAGCCAACCAAACATATGAAGCTAAAATATTAAAAGGCAACGCAGGTGTGACACTAAGAACATTGTGAGAAGAAACGTTTCCTCCACTTCTTTCTGAAGAGAGAAAGGCATATACATAGTGTGAGTTCAGATTTAATCAGCAAAAATACATTTCTTAATCAGTATTTTTAGTGTTCAAGTTATAAAAAGTGTAAGACTTGCCTTAAAGAATATGTCTGACTCAATAAATTAGCAAATTAAGTTTATTTATCTTTTACTCCATTGGCAAACCATTTTTTTTATAACATAAACAACATTTTTGCTTATAAACAAGAAATTATAGTAAGAAAAGGAAAAACTTAATTTAAGACATATTCTCTGAAAACAAGTAATATAATATATTGCAAGTAAATTAATCTTTAAAGATGCTTAGATAATTTTCCCAGAGAAAATGAGACAAATTATGATTAATATTTGTCATGTAATGCCTAAAAGTCTTGTTTTCAATAATGTCTGACTCAAAACATTTGCAAATTAAGTTTGTTTTTCTTACTTGAGAGTTTGTATTCTTTGTTTTAAATAAACATCATTAAATTGTTAGATTTTTACTCAAAAACAATAAATGATATTAGAGTAAGAAAAAAACCTTAATTTAAGATATACCCTTTGAAAACAAGTAATTTCATATTTTGCAAGTAAAATGATCTTTAAGGATTGTTAGGCAATTTTCCCAGAAAACAAAAGAAAATGATGATTAAGATTTTTGAAATGTCTAAAAACAAGAAATAGCATTTCTACTATGACTTATTTCTTTTCACTTTTTACTGCCTTTTTGTATTGTTCACTTATCAAAGACTTGGTTATTTCGCCCTCAGGATATCCTTAAAAAAATGACACCTTGAATAAAAAGTCTCACACTTGTACAGCAACATCCATTACCAGGAGAGACTGTTACCTCTGAATAATGCTCACAGTAACCCTGTAACCTTGGAAACCCAGCAAATTAACTTCTTTCACTTTTTATTTTCATCTGACAGAAGACAGGAACTGATCTTTCTAAAAACCTGGGTAGTTTTTACGCATGCATAAGACATTATTCCAGAATTTCTAGCAAAAAAAAAAAAAAAAAAATCCATAAAAGTAACCTTATCACTGACTAGCCTTGAATACACACACATATCATTTTGAAAAGTTATTACTAACTCATGAAATTATGATTCACTTAATGATCTACTCATCTAATGTTTGGTATTATATTATGTGAGACAAAATTACCCCAAATTGTTGTAAAATGTTGAAGCAAAATGAGTAAAGACAGGTTTCATTAAGTGTGAGCCAGGATGCATGGAGTGTGGGATAGAAAAAAACCCTCAATGACAGGACAGAAAGTCTTTCAGATGCGGGAGAGAGACAGAATGAAGGAGAGGGAGATGGAGGGAGTATGAGGAGGAGCGAAGGAGAATGAGGTCAAAGAGTAAAATAAACTCATCAATCACCACAGAGCTTTATATTCACAATTAGTAAGGTGGACTTGTCTCTGATTAAACTTATCCTTTTTTCCTCTGAATAGCTTTTAATCAGTGTGTGTGTGTGTGTGTGTGTGTGTGTGTGTGTGTGTGCAGTGTCTTTGATAGTGGTTCAATAATCGCTTAATTTTCTCTAGCCTGCACTTTTCTAATCAGGTGCATTTGGTCAACACTGCACCAAAGAAAAAAAAGAAAAGAATGAGTGCAGCTGTAGCCCAGACGAGAAAATTATATTTCTCAGATGTTGCTCTTTTATAGCTCAGCAAACTAACTGTTTTCAAATTTTATTTAGCCAAGTACACACTCAAGTACGTCTCAGATGTTTCTCCTAAAATAAAACTAGGCAAACATTTGATCATTGTTGAGTGTACAAATAAAAGAGTAGCCTAATATTAAACAGCATTTACTTCCTCAAGCTGAGTGAGTGAGTGAGTGAGTGAGTGAATGAATGAATGAATTAATTAAAGAATGAACTGTTTCTCCAAGCCAGCAATCAGATTAAATGGGATATTTTTTTTTGAAAGGCTGTACTTTCATATTGACTCTATAGATTGTGTAACTTTAATTATACGGTCTTGTAAGAACTTTTGAGACTTTTACATCCTGGCAAACATTTTGAGACACTTTCTTTTCTTTTCCATTCAGCCTTCATTTAATCTCATTCCTGAGAAACAATTGAAAAATTAACGACACAAATATTAATTTTCATTGCTAAGGGAGAAATTGACTTTGCTGTACAGAGGATATACACTCACCTAAAGGATTATTAGGAACACCATACTAATACTGTGTTTGACCCCCTTTCGCCTTCAGAACTGCCTTAATTCTACGTGGCATTGATTCAACAAGGTGCTGAAAGCATTCTTTAGAAATGTTGGCCCATATTGATAGGATAGCATCTTGCAGTTGATGGAGATTTGTGGGATGCACATCCAGGGCACGAAGCTCCCGTTCCACCACATCCCAAAGATGCTCTATTGGGTTGAGATCTGGTGACTGTGGGGGGCATTTTAGTAGTGAACTCATTGTCATGTTCAAGAAACCAATTTGAAATGATTCGAGCTTTGTGACATGGTGCATTATCCTGCTGGAAGTAGCCATCAGAGGATGGGTACATGGTGGCCATAAAGGGATGGACATGGTCAGAAACAATGCTCAGGTAGACCTTGGCATTTAAACGATGCCCAATTGGCACTAAGGGGCCTAAAGTGTGCCAGGAAAACATCCCCCACACCATTACACCACCACCACCAGCCTGCACAGTGGTGACAAGGCATGATGGATCCATGTTCTCATTCTGTTTACGCCAAATTCTGACTCTACCATCTGAATGTCTCAACAGAAATCGAGACTCATCAGACCAGGCAACATTTCTCCAGTCTTCAACTGTCCAATTTTGGTGAGCTCTTGCAAATTGTAGCCTCTTTTTCCTATTTGTAGTGGAGATGAGTGGTACCCGGTGGAGTCTTCTGCTGTTGTAGCCCATCCGCCTCAAGGTTGTGCGTGTTGTGGCTTCACAAATGCTTTGCTGCATACCTCGGTTGTAACGAGTGGTTATTTCAGTCAAAGTTGCTCTCCTATCAGCTTGAATCAGTCGGCCCATTCTCCTCTGACCTCTAGCATCAACAAGGCATTTTCGCCCACAGGACTGCCGCATACTCACGTTTTTTCAAGGGAACGTTTTTCCCTTTTCACACCATTCTTTGTAAACCCTAGAAATGGTTGTGCGTGAAAATCCCAGTAACTGAGCAGATTGTGAAATACTCAGACCGGCCCGTCTGGCACCAACAACCATGCTACGTTCAAAATTGCTTAAATCACCTTTCTTTCCCATTCTGACTATCAGTTTGGAGTTCAGGAGATTGTATTGACCAGGACCACACCCCTAAATGCATTGAAGCAACTTAATGAGAAATTGAACAGGTGTTCCTAATAATCCTTTAGGTGAGTGTATATATATATATATATACAGTATATATATATATACACACATACACACATCACAGGGCTATTGAATGCTTGATTCTGATTGGTTGACGAACGTTCTAAGGTGTGCAATTATTTTCAAGGAAACGCACGGCTAAAGTAGTTCCAGACAAGTCTTGACCGCATTCAGGTTCATATCACTTTGCCAAATGACATTCGCCAATGTCTTTACAACCAAAACCCACAACGACACTGACAGAGCAAATAAATAATGTAAACAGTAGGATAAAAACGAACGACAAAAAAGTAAAATAGTTTAGCAACTTAAAAGCAGATAAACGTATAGTTTCACTATTAGTATGCTGGTGTCGATTCACCACGCTTAATCTCTCTTTCTCTCTCTCTCTCTCTCTCTCTCTCTCTCTCTCTCTCTCTCTCTCTCTCTCTCTCTCTCTCTCTCTCTCTCTCTCTCTCTCTCTCTCTCTCTCTCTCTCTCTCTCTCTCTCTCTCTCCAATAACTGCATTATTAACTGCATTAGTCTGCTATCAGTTGCTGATGTCTCAGTTAGCTCTAAAATGACGTTTTGGAATTAGCAACGGAGGCTTGGGATGAGATGCGTAAGAAATTAGTTCCACACACAATAGCGTTTTAAGGACAACAACCTGACAAATGTCTTGAAATACATCATCTGAACAATGTTTTGAGGTGTGGTAACCGTAGTATAAGCAGAATAATTGATGACAGGTGGTTGAATTATTAGAAATATAATGCACACCCGAGGTGGTAATGTGGCCACGACATGTGTGTGTGTGCGTGTATGCATTATATTGTTTGACTTAAAATCATCGCTCAAACAAACTGTAATGAACATTTAATTACGTGGCAAGCATTTGTATTTTAGATAAAACTTCATAAGACAAGGCTAAAGTTTAAACACTTTAGCTTCCCCATCCTGCACTACTCAAAGTGGAAACGGTTCCTTGATTCTGCCAAGGGACCATCCATATATAACCATATGAATAAAACATTCAAACACCTTTTGTATCAGAATATGTCAAGACCTGTAACGCTGACAGAGCAGAACAGACACACTTGAGGCTGAAGGGTTTTTTGGACACATTATGTTGAAATATACTCAAACCATTTATATAAACCTAGTAAAAACCCTACAGAGGCTAAAAGTCAGTCATCAGAGGGAAAACAAAACTATATGCCATCCTTCTTCAGCTTTCTGCCTGAGTTACACTGGACTTTTCAATAGTTTTCAATATGCACTTTCTTGTAAGCCAATTTTGGATATAAATGTATTATTAAGGAGTAAGTGTAATATTAAATCATGTTAATATGGGAGATTGTACCATCCATCCACATGGACCCAACAAACACAACTTTAGTCAGTGTGAGGCTCTCCAGAACTAAAAAAGAAACAACTTTACGCAAATGTTTCGCATCAAGACTTACAGTCTGGATTCAGTTGAGGCTGGACAGAAGTGAGAAGAGTTTTCTACTCTCATTCCTCAGAGTGAACTCATTTTGATAAAAGATCATTGTTAAGGGAAAGCTTAAAATTGCTGTGTATAAAATAGATAAGACTGCAGATTTGGTCCTTACAGAAAATAAATATTTTTGGATGTGAAATTTGTCTCAGACAGCAAAATCGTTCTAAAATAGTGGCCGTAGGAGCTACTCCAGTTTTCCCTACAATCAGGGAAAAAATAAATGCAGTTGTCACTCAAAAAGTATGTGGTCAGCATATCTACATAGGTCAAGTTAAAGGAGTCAAAGCTACCAGTATCTGAAAATCAATAAATAATTAAAACCAACAACAACAACAACAACAACAACTATATCAGTATTTTCACAATAAACCAACTGAATTTGCATACAATATGCACACATTTGCATACTATAGGAATATGTATGTAGAGCTCAGAGTTACTGCATGACTGACTTACTCTAAACTTTACTCCAGACACTCCAGAATTAGATGATCTCTCAAGACACTAATCCAGTTTAACATTTTAGTGCCTACTAAAGAATCACAAGATTAAAAATGCAAGATTATGAGAGGGATTTTTGTTTGTACGGCTAAAGAGAGGATCACAGGATTGTCTGAGTCTCTCTGTCTCCTCTTCCTCTTGGGTAATGTATGAGTGTTACATAGACCAAGCCTGAAGTTTTTCAAGGGCCCTTCTGTAAGAAGAGAGGCTTCCTGACAGGAGCCAGAACTGCAGTTTCCCTTTCAAGGTCTGACAATATATAAAACTGCACCGCCTTAAATATTCCACCACCTGCACAAACATTATATATCATATATGTTACACATGTGTCTTCATGTGGAGCATGAGAAATAACAGTCTCCCAATGTCGAGGATGAACGCACAGGGGTGAGTTACTACCTCAGTCAAGGACCTTGTAAGACAGTCTTTGAGTTATTAGATGATACATGCTGTGTTTTCTAACTCATGCTTGGTTAAGTTAAAAGTACCTGTACTTAATACTTTAAGTTACATTTTTTGTTTAGTTTAAACCGGCTAAAAAAAAACAAAAAACAATACCAGTTTATTCACAGTATACTGACTAAAGTGGTACCTGAATGCAGCACCTTAAATGAATAACAAGTGCAACTGTTATCATTTATTTCAATTGTTTTAAATAAATGTACTTTATTTTTATATACATTTATTTACATAATTATTTAAATAATAAATAATTAACATTTAATGTCAATATGAATATTTGTATTATTATTTATACATATTAATATTCATAATAGTTTATAAAATAACCTACATATTAATTTATATATTTACATAAATATAATGTTATTTTTTTATATTACGTGTAGCATATATTCATGATGAAATCCTGTTTCTGCCTCAGATCAGATGTAAAAATTAAAAGGTAATTTTGAAATAGTACAAATCAATAGTCACATTGTGAGATAAAGTCAAACATACATTCATTTAAATAATTAAGTAATTTATATTAACTAATAATTAATGTCAACATTGATATTCATATTGATGCATGCCATACACATTCATATTTTTTTATTATTTATATTAATCAATATACAGCATCCAGAATTAATATATTAATAATATTTATCTATAATCTTTTTAAATGATGTTTTATATGCATCATATATTTATGGAATCCCTTTTCTGCCATAAATTAAAAAAAAAATGATTGCAAAATAAATGTAAAAATAGAAACACAATACTGTCCTCCTATATACAGTAGTAGGCGAAAAACAGTATGTGACTCATAAAGAGTAGGCAAAAAGTCCCCGGGTGACCTACTACTTCCGACGAGGTTCTGAAGTGTGTATACGATGGACACCTTACTATCCCATGAGGCCACGGGAGAGGATTTGTGAATGACAGAGAAGCAACTCAACTGATGCCGGTAGGTCACATGACAATGACAACATGGCGAATGTAGGCCTAGTACGTCCAGATTACAGTCATACTACACACATTCATATATAGAATGTGCTTTTTAGCATTTGCAAAGTAATAACTGCTTCAAAATAAGTACCTACTCAAGAGAGTATGCGATTTCGGATGTAGCGACAGAATAAAGTCCATGACGTTATGAGAAATAGTCACAACTGTGAGATTAAAGTCGTGACTCACAACTACTAGAAAGAGTCACAATTGTGAGATATGAACAGAGGTGGGTAGTAACGAAGTACATTTACTTCGTTACATTTACTTGAGTATTTTTTTGGAAATTTTTTACTTTTAAGAGTAGATTTAACTGTGGGTACTTTTACTTTTACTCGAGTACATTTCTAATGAAAAAACTGTACTTTTACTTCGTTACGTTGGGCGACGTTCCTCTCGTTACTTTATTTTAATGCAATATGTTGTTAAAAGCGTAGTTTATTCTAAGCGCGCGCTCTCTCTTTTTTCTGGGCATGAGCGATGCTCAATTCACAAATGAATCACTCTTTTGAGTCGATTCTGTTCAAAGACTTCATCAAACAAGTTGGGCAGATCTGTCTAAATCGGTTCGCGAATCAGTTTGAATGATCTGTTCAGTTTCCTGCACGCACTGAATCGTCTCGGAGTCGTAACAGGAAGATTTAAGAACATCAAGAGCGTTGTATGAAGTGGCGGTCCACAGTCTACAGTACAGTCTAGAAAGTAAATCTGCAAATGCATCATATTTTTTGCCAGCGATGAAGATCTTTATTAGTTGAACATCGTCGTATGTTACTTCGTAGCTGTCTGGGAATGAATTCACACGACGATACATTCGATTTCATTTCATTCAGGTAATACATTTTACAACCAAACAGATTATTAGCACTACTACAAAGTATGGCATTACCCTTTTTTCGGACATATACATTACTTTATACATTAAATAAGCTATCATCGTCCAGTTTATGAATGTGTGTACACACACAATGTGTGTATTGCGCAGTGGCGTGCGAACTCGACTTGAAAACGAATGCCTTTGCCTGCCTTATTAGACTCAGTTAACCAGTTTAAAGATGCTTTCATAAATATAGCCTACATTTAAATACATTTTGGAGAACAGACAGAAGAAGATCCGTGTATTTGATCGTTGTTTGTGTTGGGCATGACATGACTGCGAGCACATGTGAAGAGTTTTAACTCTTTCTAATCTGTGTCAATTTATTTATTTATTTGATCAGGGACAATGCACAAAAAACATTAATCTAAGAAAGAAGAGATGTCATGTGCCAGGTTGTAGCAAAAATGCTAATTTCCGCCTGCAGTCCCTGGACAGGTTGATGATATACTTACAAATGGTTCCCATCCCTTTATGAATGCAAAACTCCATAGAGTCACTTTATTCCGACATTGTCTAATAATCCAAATGTAGTTGTATAAGTTACTATACTATTATACAAACCAAAGGACAGGCAATGGTTTTCGGGCTATAATATACAGAATACAGAAATAATGTTTGTCTCTTCTGTTTTTGTTGCAAAGATAGCTTATCTAATTATGATGATAATAGTCATTTAAATGAAAAAATATCTAAATAATATCATGATATATAGGCTATATATATAGGCCTATGTGATCCAAAGTAACTAGTAACTAACTACTTGAGTAGTTTTTTCATTGGATACTTTTTTACTCTTACTCAAGTAACTTTTGAGATTATTACTTTTACTTTTACTTTGAGTAAATATTTCTATAAGTACTTGTACTTTTACTTGAGTACAGTTTTTGGATACTCTACCCACCTCTGGATATGAAATAAGATATGGACTTCAATTCATATTTGATTTCACTGTCCCATCGAAAAATGGTGTTGAGAATTATGAAAATGCACTGGTATTGGCATCAACTACAGAAATTCTGGTAATCCAGCTGTAATGAGTTGTTTATTCATTACAAAATTGCTTCATGGAACGCTGATGAGGTGATTACTCTAATCATATGGTACTTTGACCCCTAAAGACTGCGTTAGTCTTCTGGCGAAACAGCTTTTCCAGTCCCTTTTATCCATCTTTGAGGATAAAGATGCAACCAGTGAGCCACTCAACCACACGAATGCAAGAAAATAAAGAGCAGTAGGAAGAGAGGGTCTATCATATCAGTTTGTCATCCCTCACAGGAACCTTTCCTGTTCTATTGCAAGCGTCTGCAAGTTTTAATTAAGCAAAGACTCAAAATAAACACATGCACTCACACACACACACACACACACACACACAAACGGAGGGGCTGAAGGATTAATTGTCTAGAGTCTTTGCCGATCTAATTAAGGGTCATTTCGCATCATGGCCATATTTTACCAGCCCCTGTGATAGAGGCGGTAATTAAATATGAGGGAGTTAGCCGCACTAACGATCTTGGGACCTTGCCTTTTGCATGCGCATGTCAAATTAAATCCCTCATAACAGCTTGCTCTTAATGGCATTTTATCGTTGCGGATTAGCATATTCTGTTGACGCTGTAAACCTTGTTCAATTTTTGTAAACTGTTTGAGCAAGAAGCACAGCGGTGGCCAGAGGGCTTGGGGGTCTCTTAATACAACCTGCCGTGGTGAACTAACCAATCAGAGCTCTTCACAAGCAGTCGTGCGGATATGCTAATAAAGGAAGACAAAAAGTAATTATTATTTCATGCAATTAGCACCCTGATAAAGCTCTATTTTGAAGTAATGCAATTTTAAATTAATACCATCTGCTTAATAGCCATGTAGCACTCCAGTTACAATGTCAGGCCACACTAAACTAAAGTCTAGTCCTGTATATGTGGCTTTAAAGAGGACCTATTATACTTTTCAACATTTTTAACTTTCTTTAGGCTGTTGCTGTTTGAGCATGAAAAAGATCTGCAAAGGTACAAAGCACAAAGTCACTCAAAAATGAGCTATTCTGTATATCAGTGTCACTGTTACTGAATTCCCTGAAACGCCTCCATCGTAGACTTGAGTTTTCTTCCGGGAATATTATGAACCTATCACAATATCCCTCAAGCCATGCGCAAAAAAGGGGTATGGCATGGTTGAGTTGTGTTAGTAGTGTGTTGAAATTAGGGCTGCACAATTAATCGCAATTTCCATGTAATCGCACTTAAATCGAGTTGGCTTATCGCGATTTTGAAATCGCAAAGGCTGCGATTATTTTTTATGCGCAGCTTGTCATTGATATACGGCTCTGTAAACGCTGCTCCATCTGAAAGCACTGGTAGTTTGAGTCACTTATAACGTGCATTTGAAAAAGCAACACTCGTTTAACATCTTTAAGCATTTATGAACCTCTTGTCCAACAAAAGACAACATTTAATAACATGCTTTTACTCTAAACTCACTTCATAACGACAGTTGAGCATCCTTCTGTGAGATGATGTGCCTTCTTACACAGAATATGGCAGTCGTGTGTTTATTAGTCATGTTTAATCAATCAAAGCATTTCAATCTTCTGTTTATCCAGCTACAGCGACAGGGATTTCCAGGAACGTTATCTGCTTCTGCTGTGGGGCATTTTGGCGTGTCTGCGTGAGAGCGCCCTCTAGATGGAGCAGCGTTTACTACCGATCAGCCATAGGGCTGTCACTTTTGTGAAAAAATCCTGTTCGATTTTTGAGACATAAGTGTTCATTGAATCGATTGTAAAATCGATTTTCCATGTCTAAAGACGTTTCCATTTTCAACACCAAATATAGGCAAATCCACGGACACCTAACAGGCATTAGGACGAACGTAAAGAGACGCACAAGTCAGCAATAATTCTGATGATTTATTTAGGGCTGCAACAACTAATCGATAAAATCGATTATAAAAATCGTTGTCAACGAATGTCATTATCGATTAGTTGGTCTGCTTACGTCACGGGGAGCGTTTACTGGTGATTGGTTGAAACAGGCCAATCAGGATGCTCTCTGTCTTACACACGCTTCATGAGGCACACACGCACACACACGCAAGGTCTCTCTCCCTCCGTTGCTCTGCCGCGTGCTCGCGCTACACGGTTTGGAGCACAGTCTCTTCTGTCTCGCATGCGCGCTCAAATCCCGGGAGTTTGAACTAATTTGCGAGCATCAGGGAGCATATCAATATGCGGGTGACTCCCAGAACTTCCGGGAGACTTGGGATGTCTGCATTTTGCGTCTCGAGCATCAGGTTGCGCAATCAGTTCGCTCGCAACATAAGTGATGGATTAAAATAGTGCTACCGCAGAAATATTAAATTAAAACGGTCTTTACAAAGCGAAGCACTAAATATAAAGGCAGTTAATAACAGCAGCAGTAAATTTTTGTTTTTTAGTCACTGTACTCAGTGGTTTTCTTTTCAGCGAATGTTTGTGCACTAATGCATCATTTTTCCTGTCTTTTTAATCAAGCCTGTTAGCTTGCTGCGTACCTCCATTACGTTCTCTTTATATAGCATTTGTCTACTATTAAGTTTTAGCAGTTCCGCATCACAATCCGTACAGCGGCGCTATTTTACGGTGTCCTTGTTACATATGTTACATGTACTTACTGTAGTAATAACAGTAAATGATGCATAATTACATGCAACTAACCCTCAACCTAATCCTACCCTATTCCTATAGTAAGTACATGTAGTTACTTAATATTACTCTGTACTTAAATATATAATTACACTGTAACAAGGACACCTTAACATAAAGTGTAACCGGGTTTTATTTAGTCATAATAAACAAAAAATCTAATTGGATTTTTATCCGATTAATCGAAAAAATAATCGTCCGATTAATCGATTATCAAAATAATCGTTAGTTGCAGCCCTAGATTTATTGGCGTGAAGTTTCGTGCACAATGACAAACAGGAGCGCAACATTCAGGGATTGAGATTAACACCCTCCGAGCCGCCAAATGCGGGTACAAATGAACTTTGGTGGGAAACGCTGTCAAATCAATGCCAATCTGGCGTTTTTCTGTGTTTACTCACTTTGCTGGGGAAATTCGTGCGCAAATCCTCAACTCGTGAGTCCTCATGATATATTAAATACAGCATATTGCACAGAATCTGCTCATATCTGGCTTACTTGAACACACACGTCACTACGCAAAAAATAACGGCGCGCTTGTTCACTTGCATTGAAGTAATAGTGAATATTAAAAAGCATTTTGGTTAACAGAAAAGAGACATTGTTATTTTCCAACACCCTTCATGTTCTGTGTCCTGCATTGATCTGTCCACCTAAAACACTTTTTTTTTCTTTTTTTTTAAAGGCCATTAAAATCGATTCCCCATTTTCGTTTTCGATACTTGTGTTGGTTGGTCCGATCGATTGTGCAATCGATTTTCGAACGAAAAGTGACAGCCCTAATCAGCCATGTTGCACTGACAAACTGTGCATAAAATAATCGCAGCCTTTGCCAAATCACGTGCGGTTTCGTTGCGATTAATTGTGCAGCCCTAGTTGAAACTCACAGTCATTGCTCAAAGCGGTTGACCAATCACAACACACTGGTCCAGCTGACCAATCAGAGCACATTACTCTTGCAACAATGTAAAATGTGTGAAAAATGTGTTTTTGACCATTCAAGAAAACCTATTCTAGTAGACCGCAAAAATCAAGACTTTGAAAAAGGCCATGGCCTCTTTAAAGTTCACGCAAGCATTTCCACACCACACTAATGTTACTGCCATTTTATCAGTCTGGACAGACAAAATATAGTTTTACTCAATATAAATGCTCAGAAATGCGCAAATCAGAAAAGCATTCAATTTCCCTGTCATGCTTAAAGTTAAAACATGAAGATGTAAATATATAAACCATTTGTCATCATTTCATTGTCATAAAAATGCATTTTTGTCTCATTTTCTCTCAAAGAGGCAATTTTCCATTGCTGCCTTCAAGCCCTCCTGGGAAGTTTGTACTTATGAGCTCAGAAGTCAGAATTATGCTGAGATTTGCATTCTAATTTTGCTTGGATGGTTTTGGGACTAATTTATGCTTTATATGTATTTTATGCTTCTTATAAATTATTCACAGAAAATGATGGCAAATTATTGTCACCTCACCTCATAAACCAGCTAAATGAGAAGTATTTTATACCCATTTTATCACTATTCTTCACCAGCAACAAGAACATAAAAAACTATGTACAAACTCATGTAAATATATAGCCAACCATCACAATTACAACTTACAATCAAAAACAACTTTTAATAATTTAATGTAGATTCAATTTGTAAATGACAATTCACAAAGTAACGTTTTATTTTGAAGCGAACACATTATTTGCAAATATTTAATTATATTACAGTAGATGTTTTAGCAATTACAACCAGTAAGAAAGCTGTTTGAAAGGTATTTCAAAATAAAGGTACATATAAGCATACTAGAAAAATCAAAATATATTTTTTTGGCAGATTTCAAATCCCATATTTCCTGTGATAGCCGGGCAACTGCGAGCATGTGAATGCTAATGAATATATTTATATATTTATACCTCATAAATACAATCATTCCAACATGATTTGAAGGCAGCAAGTAATAATGTCTGTCTCTTTTTCTATCTTTCTCTGTCTGCACGTCTGTCTCTCTTTTCCCTGCATTACCGTATGCTTGAGTACACTGAATGCTGAACAACCGCCACACATTTACATATTTCTGAAGATAAGAGAAACCAAACGCTACACAGACAACTTAACCAGCTTCCTACGGCCTCATTGTACAACGCTTCAGTAGAGAGACGTAAAGCACATGGACACGACCTGCTGAATCAATCTCCGCTTCAGAAAGAGAGAGAGACGATACACAAAGAGAATAAAAGGAGGACACTGGGATGGAGCTTTGCCCCCTGCTAACAGTCTCAGAGTACCCATTAAACAACGTTTATTGAATCAATTTACGATGCGTAATGCAGTTTTTGAGTACTGGGGAGCTCAAGGACAGTGGCAGTGTGTCTTTCATTAAACTTCTACTGTTATGTGAATAGGTTCTGGCGATACTGAATATCTGTTCATAGCTGACAAATAGATTCCACAATAAAATGTATATACTGTATTTGTATAAGGGAAGGTGTATATGTTGTAGAGCTGCACGATTATTTGTTGAAAGATTGTGATCTCGATTCAAACATCCCAACGCTATCTCACGACCAATTCGTACGAATTCGTACGAGTGATTAAAAGGTGGCTAATTCGTACTAATTCATACGACCTCACTCGTACGAATTCGTACGATTTGTCTAAACCCACGTGATGGGTAGGTTTAGGGGCGGGGTCAGGGGTAGGTCATTCGTACGAATTCATATGAATTTGGTATCTCGTAAAATATGTACGAATTACCAAAAATCGTACGAATTTGTACGAGTGAGGTCGTATGAATTAGCCACCTCGTAAAATTCGTACGAATTGCCGTGAGATCGGGCTGAACATCCACATGATCTCATTCCTATGACAAGGATTCCACTTTGTACACCTTTAACAAGTACGATCACAGTGAACATGTGAACACAAACAAGTGAAGTGTTTATGAGTCAATCATTGAATCATTCACGTTTTTTTTTCAGTCAGATTAAATATAATTTTTAAATAGACTGCAGCAATTAACATTTTGTCAGAGCCTCTAGTTAGTAAATTACATGCTATTTTTAAGTTGTCTGTTCAGAATCGTGGTTTCTTTTTTAAATAAAAAAATCGTGATTCTTAAATGAATCCAGAATCTTGCACCTCTAATATCTTGCAATAGTTTTGTTATTTACGTTTTACTTGTGTATTTCAATAGTTCTGTATAAAACAATAATACAATGTAAAATAGAATAAGTAATGTAGAAATGTAAATAGCCCCCAATCAGATAAAGTAGTGCTGTCAAACGATTAAAATATTTCATCGCGATTAATCACAGATTTTTATCTATTCTAAATGTCTCTTGATTTCTTTTTGTCCCATTATTTTTTCTCATTTTAATGTTCTTATCAACATGGAAAAGTGGATCGGCTTGCTTTGTGCAAATGTTTTTTATTGAAAACAACATTGGCATATACTGTGTTCAATTTCACACTAACGTTCTCACTTGGAGCAAATAATCTCTCAATGTAACACTGTCCATCAATAAAAGGGTGAAAGAAATACTGACGAGGTCCTGATATTGACGAGGGGGGAGAATTCGCATCAGCTGTGTGTGTGTGTGTGCTTGGCCATCAAGTGGTATTTCAGACTGGACGTGCTGCGATGATGATAGCTCAGTTCACAACGACAAAACACACAGATCACTTTGGTCTTGTCAATGGAACCATTTGGCAACTTTTTAAAAGTAAACTTTCAATTCAGAATCTTATTGGCATCCATTTCGGCGTCTCGCGCTCATCATCCACTCAAAACACAACGTTAACCAACTATTTGGCCGGCTCGCAAGCCCAAACAAGTGTGTGCGGCGTGCCTGTTGTTTTGTTTCCGGTCTAGCTAGATCCGCTTGCGCTTTGGTTGACGAAGCAACAAAACGTCCTCACGCGGCGCAAGCCATTGACATGAATGGGTTTCATGCCGCGTCCTGTTGCAAAAGCATGTGAAAAAAACAACAAAGTTTGCTAGCCCAAACGCGTTAATCACGCGATAAAAAAATTGACGCCGTTAAAATGGGTTTGCGTTAACACCGTTAATAACGCGTTTAACTGACAGCCCTAATATATATATATATATATATATATATATATATATATATATATATATATATATATATATATATAAAATAAATGAAAATGATAATTACACTGCAGGACAATTTTCCTCATTTTATTTTAAATTAGTAGAAAAATATATATATATTTTCATAGCCAATTTATGAAAATACTGAAATTTATGTGGACAGTAAATATACAGAGTGTTTCCAATATTTTCCAAGTCTAATAATTCAATAGACATTTTGGACGGAAATGTTAGTAAAAAGGGCACATAAATATAAAAAGCATTGGTCTGTATTATTAGTGTTTCACTTACAGTTTTTCTCGATTGCTTAAACACATTTCTTGAAACTATGCCTCGTATTCTCAAAACAGTAAACACAAATCCATAACGTCTCACCCAATTCCCCAAACATCCTATTTTCAGGTCAAAATGAAGCTCTACACTCAAAACCATTCACTCTTGCTGAAAAACCAAACTTTGCCCTCAGACAGGACACACAAGCCCTCAAAAATACACACACTACAACATAGTCTTACACACTGGTGCTATAAATTCAAAACAACATTTCCAAAACTGGTAAGTCATGTTGCTTGTGGTCCCACTCTTACGTAAGATGTGTGTGAGCATCATATGACAGTAAAAGAGCACACACAAACCTTATTCAAATATGGAATTGTATTGGAATGGTAAAGAGTGTTGGTACATGCCTCCACTCAAGGATACAATATGATGAACAAGTCTAAGAATGTTCCACATATGGTTGAAATACCATCATTGGCCTAGAAAGATAACATTCTGTGAGTCAAGACTATAAAGGAGAAAGGATGCTCTCCTTCACTGTCACACTCTGCAGCCACTCTGTGTGACTGTACGACTGCTGGCCTTTTCTTGCAAGAACATAAACCTCATCAAAGACAATTGGAAATGTTTGTCTCTTATTCAGTGATATAAATGTGTTTGCCACCACACCTCCCTGAAGGCTCTGATGATGGAGCCGACGGTGAAGCGACTCAAATTTGGCTGTACTCGTTGCCCAGCCTCCCTCATAGTCATACCATGGACAAGGACATGGCCAACTAAAGTGGCTTGAATTTCATCCGAGACTGCTTGTCTTCTTGCCCTTGCCCTTCCTCCTCCTCCTCTTCCTCCACCTCCACCTCTTCCTCATCCTCCTCCTCCTCCTCCTCTTCCTCTTCCTCCTCCTCCTCCTCTTCCTCCTCCTCTTCCTCCTCCTCCTCCTCCTCCTCTCCCTCCCCCTCCTCGACCTATTGCTTAATTTCTCTGTGGATCCATTGTTCCAAAACTCAGTAAACTGATTTTTATCTTTTATAAAAGATTGTATAACCTTTTATCTATCTATTGAAGGATCTGACTGATGTGTGTTCAATTTTGACTCTTAGTGTTTTCACCTGGGTAATTGTGTGCTAACTGACCTGAAGCTGTGCTGACTTGAGTGAACAATTTTGAATGCTAGTGCTTTCTAAATGACCACGTGTTGTAGGCAATGAGAAATGAAGGGATTTGTGTGTAGAGTTTTGCTGTGACAGTTCAACAAATCTGACTAATGTGTCAAAACAGGGGAATAGTGTTCATAGTTCAGTGAAATGGGTGTGCTTTTTGATAAATGGCATTATGGTTTTGAAATTTTAGTTCAAAAGCCTGGTTATAGTGTTTAAGCAATCGAGAAAAACTGTAATATGAAAACAAAGACTGTTTTTGAAAATTACATTTTGTCATATGAAGAGGAATGCATCCTTATCCCCATCATCCGCATAAAGATCTCAAAGTATGAAAATAAAAGAATTACATAAAGTAGCCTATATATTGCCATCTAGTAAAATACACTCAAATGTGGTCACTGCAAAAGTGTCCATGCTCATTCTAGACTGACTTGCTAATGGTAATAGATTCATGGCCCTATTTGCTATTTGGCACAGGCACAAAATTCATGTTTCACAAGATCGACAAGCCCATGAGGCAAACACAGGAGAACCGGCATGACTTCTAGCTAAAATGATGAGCGCTGTCAAATCTCAAACACAAACCAATAAGTCAAGCTGCAGTTCTGAGCTGCTGTTTTGCTGTACTAAGCTAACTCCATGCAAAGATGTTATCGATCAAGGCCAGCGGGTACAGACAAGTGATGGAATAAGGTCAGAAAAAGAACAAAAGGTCACTTGCTTGATTTACAAATTTATGTTGTTCATGAGGGTCTAAAATGTTTCAACATTATCTAACACTGCTGTTTATATCCCTGCTAAAAATGACACCAATAACAACAAGAACAATGTATCTGCTGGTCTTAAAGGCCGCCAAAATGGTCAGGCTGGTCTATTTGGTTTCCTATATGGTTCTACAGGGGTTATAGACAGCTCAGCACAGCTGTCCAGAAAACTAACCACCTCAATTCAGCAAAGATCACCAAACCACCTTAGGCTGGTTTCAAATCAAAATAGAGCCTTTTTGCCTTGTTTATTAGATTTGAGGTCATCTACAGTATATGCTAGTGTACTCCTGAAGTTAACCAAAATACCTTTTAGCAGATATATTCGTTAAAGTCCTTCCCTTCCAGGAGAACAAATCAAAGACTCCTCCTCTGAAGAAGAAAAAGCTGTCCGGCTGGTCTCTCAACCTGGCCAAGCTGGTGTTTAGCTTGACCATCTGAAGAAGTGGCCAAAACCCCTATAAAACTGGCCTGCTAAACCAGCTTAGGCTTGTTTTAGCTGGGTTTTTTTTTTTTGCATCCTAATTTTTGGTCCAATAGCAAGCAGCAAATCATTATTCATGGCTGTGACGTAACCTAAAGACTACCATAAACTAAAAAACACAGGAAAGTAAACTGCACACATTCTCTTCTCTCTGATTAATTCCATTAAAATAAAAACAAAATAAATAAGGTAGATGAACTTTATACTAGCTAAGACCAAGTATATATATATATATATATATATATATATATCCAGCAGGGATGGTAGGAATCAAAAACTTTGATGTTACATGCTGAATGTATAAAGTTATGTGGGTTGTAACAATTACAAAATAAAGGAATTGAAAAATTTCCAGAAGAAATATGCTTACCTTTCCTACATATTGTGCTTCTGGACCAATGTGTTCCTCTAAGACAAAGAATTGGTTCCATATCCATCCCCGCTTGGGCCGATGGTGGACCTCTGTTTCCCCGTCCTTAGTCTGGTTGTGGTTGCGAGTTGCATTGTGGCTCCTGGAAATGACTTTGGCCGGGGCGAAATGGCTCGCCTCATAACCCCTCTCCAGAAAACACAGGCACAAAAGTACAGGACACAAACAAGAGCTCGGGTTCACCTTCATGACTGCGAACAGGAGCGAAATTCCTAATATTCCGAAATGATTCCAAAAACTACAGCGAAACTCCCAAAGTTCTGCAATATTCCAAATACACAGTGATATTCCACAAATGGTATATTCCAAAGGGTATAGATGGTTTCCAAACCCCCCTCCTCCTCCACCTCCTCGTCCTCCACCCCCACCAACCAGCAGCCACCTCTACTCCTTATTCCCCCCCTCTGATGGTCGTTTGAGGGGCTTGATTTAATCAGACGTCGGACCGGAGGTCCAGAAAGCTTGAATGAGGTTCATATTTCAGTCGTTCATCTTCGAAAGGCAGTCGAAATGCATTTACATCATGCACTCTAGAGCACTCGAGGAAGAACGCAGATGCGTTCAGGCCAGGATGCAACAAACTTGTAAGATGACAGCAGCGGCCATGTTGAATCTCCTGTGAAAATATGAAATGAAATAACAATTTTAATATTTCAGTTTCATATTGCTGCATGATACCACAAGAAAAGGAACATCTCAAAAGACATTTAATTATGAGTACAGCATCAAGTGCAAGTCAACATGGAATTAAAATAGCTACAAACATTCATAATGAATATTCATAATGTCGCAAAGTAATTACTTCCCTTGATAATTTTAACCAATATTCATTTAGCTATTTATTTAGTCATATTTTCAGCAAACTTAGGTTCGATGTGGCTCCATTATGTTTCACATTGGAATTTTGGTTACTTTATTTTAAGGTGTCCTTGTTACAGTGTAATTATGCATTTAAGTGATATTAATTAACATATGTAAGTGCATGTAACATATGTAACAAGGACACTGTAAAATAAAGTGTTACCAAATATTTTCTTTTACACAAGTAAAATGGCAATTTACACTAATGGCAAACAGTTTGTCATCATTAATAACTCAGCATCCACTTGGACATTCTTTCATCCCATTTCATCTTTTATGAAAGATTTCTCAGTCGGACCAACATGAGGGAGAGCAAATGAAGACAGATTTTTCATTTTGGGGTGGAAAATTCCATTAAAAGAAGTAATTTATGATATTTCCTTACAGAGAACCAAAACAACAGATGCTTGGCACAGTAAGTCCATCACTAATTAACTCCAAGTTATAATCAATATTTTCCTGTTTAACAAGGCTTGGCAAGTTGGCATAGTATAGTACTTTTGGATTCAGTCATATGCAGTGACTGCAATGCAGACAGAACCCATTCACAATAGTTTCTCATCTTATATTATCAGAATATAGATAAGTTAATATGAAGATGTAAAAGCATATCTAATGTAAAATGATTACTTCTCAGAAAGATTGAACTTGGGTAACCTGAAATACAAATTTTCGAGTGTTCTTGGTGATATAAGGTTGCTAAACCAGGCAAGCATACGACACTTTAGTCATGCTTTGGTAATAAACAGAAGACAAACATTTAATCATAAAATGTGAGAGATCATAGTGGAGTTGCGAACGGCATATTTAGTTTAATGAATGCAGAAATGCTAATCCCTTTCTATGCACTAACAGCACTCTCATCAAGGTTTAAAAGGTCAGGAATATAATAAAATATAATTAAATGTGAGAAATCTAGAGGATTCTAAATTAGTCAATTACCACAAAGTAATTCTGACTTGACTAAAAATATGTTTATGCTAACACAGCTACTGATATTAAGGTCGTCTGCATCTGCAAATGACCGTATGCACCAGGGAATGCTGGAAATCTGATTTAAATTAGAACGGTGCATGTCAATGATGCAGGAAAAAATTCAAGGATTTGCCAAAGTGAAAGTTTTCATGCAACCATAAAAATGATAAAACTGTAAATTTTGCTGCTATACAATCTGACTAAAGTCCCTACAGTCTTAGAGATTTGCAACAATGCCATAGAAGAACCATTGAAGGTTCCCAAAAAGCATTTTAATAATCAGAAGAACCTTTATATACACTATAAAGAACCTTTTGTGGAATGGAAAGGTTCTATGGACGTTACAGGTTCTTCATGTAACCACGGATGCCAATAACGTTGTTTTTAAAGTGTGTGTATGTACATAACAGGCAAACAACTACAATTCTAAACTGAATGGAGAGAGACCAAATTCTCCACAGATGATTTAATGACATTCAAAAATAGCAATAAAATTCATTCATCTCAAATTAAACTATAAACCTGTATTTTTAATTCTGGTTCAGCTAAAGAACAAACTTCATGAGAGTTTATGTTGTGTGCAAGTGCCTTAACTAATATAAAGTACTGATATTCTCATTGAATGGGCCCTATCTACACTACAGTAAATAGAGTTTTAATAGAAATCCAATGTGTATGCATTCAACAGTTTGCAAAGGTTTCCAGCTAATTTTAGGATGAGAGAACATCCAACAACTAAGTAACCACTATATCTTGAGCATGCATGAGACTATAACTCAAAGGATGCCTCTAAAAGCATTTGGAAGCTTCCAAATCTAATACTGTCATGGGTGTCAAATCAATTAAACGGTAAACAGTGGAAATCCCCTTAAAAATGTACATGGATTAAAAATATGTTCTGGAATCTTGGATAATCCTCATGTTTGAGCAAGCTCTTCCATCAGGAAATAATGCAGCTCGCATTTAGTCACTGGTGACACCTATAAAAAGAGCTGGTTGTTAAATCAAGACTTCCATCTTCTAAAAGGGATTCAAATTGTGTATCTTAGTACACAAAAAAAGTGTGCATCCTGATCTGTCAGGAATGACTTCTCTCAAGAATACAAGTGTCAGTATTCTCAGTCAAAAAAATGGACTAACCTAACTGACTATTCCTTCAATGTCACTCAATCAATCAGCTGGATAACAAATAGCAAAGGTACACTTCAACAAAACAAGTGTACACGTGTATAATCAGTGCAGTGGTTCTCAAAGTGTGGGGTTACTGGAGGAGACTCTGAACATACAACATAACACAATGTTTAGTGAATAATGACTCACATTTAGATCTGGCCTTACACAAAGCTATAGTATGGCGTTATAAGACTTAGAAAATAGCACACAAGTTGCATTGGACTATTCTTATTGCCGTTTTTTAGAGATAATACTTGTCTCAACAGTCAATAGCCATCCATCTCCTTTTGTGGACTATCCCTTCGGATTAACTCCAACACACGTCAAGGAATTGACATACTAACGTAACGCCCAATATGCCAACAGAAGCCTAAATCCTCTTACTTAAAAGTGCCACTATTCGTAAAAGAGCACTATTTTTTATCATGAGTAAAAACATGATTATAGCTATAGAAGCTAGATTTATGACACCACTGCTTGTTACTGAAACACAATCTTGACAAATAGATTCGGAGATTTCTGTCTTTTCCCATTCAAGTAGAAGCTGCACTTGTATGCTTAACTACCTAAAAAAGCGGCCCAGAGGTGTTCCCAAGATGGCCCTGAGTGAACAGACTGGCTCTCTGAGAAGACGCGGCCGGGCATCATCCTTTGGACTGGATTTGATAAGGTATGTTTGGGATTTAAATTGCTCCGGTGTGTGTGTGTGGATGTGTGTCGGCACCTCCTGAGTTGCTCTTCAATCAGAGCGCTGATGTAATGATTGTATTCCTGATTATAATTAAAACACCCTTTCCACCCACCACCCCCTTTTCTTTTCCTCTCAGTCCATTGGTTACGGCTCACAGCTGTGTTCAATCAATGGCAGCTGGTCTCCAGTAGTGAGGTATTCATACAGCAGTGGGGACTTTCTCTACCGTCTGATCAGAGAGCAGCAGGATAGGTATTTCAAGTCATAATGGTTTAGATTACAAAATCAGTATTGGGTTCTGTCCCTAAATCTGCATTATTTTTTTAGCAGTAAAGTGGAATATGAGCAGTGTTTAGAACAGTTTCTCAAAAGAAACAGTAGAAAAACGAGTTATTATTCATATTTGGATGGGACTAGTTTTCCTTTCAATTAGTTCACATTTATTGGTAACTTTGTTTCTTGAGCAGCAAATCAGCATATTAGAATGATCTCTGAAGGATCGTGTGACACTGAAGACTGGAGTAATGATGCTGAAAATTCAGCTTTGCGTCACAGGAATAAATTACATTTTAAAATATATTCAAATAGAAAACAGCTTTTTTAAATTGTGTAAACATATAGAGGTCATTTGGGAAACCAGTCTGAACTGTGCTTAAGACAATAACATGTATGTGAGAACATTTACAAAGAGAAGGAAGACAGATAAGAACCAGAAAGACCAAAAAGTACTGCAAGTCGATAACATTAGAGCAGAGAAATGCGATGGAGAGAAAGAGAATGAGGCCTTGTGTTGCCGGGAGCGAGTATTTTCATGACCTGCTGTGATTTCTCAGTCTGGGCCTCTGCTGATATCAAACTACAGAAGGAGAGATCGGGGTAGAGGGTCAAACTACCTACGGCAGAAGAGAGAAAGACTAATGATAACCGCTGTTAGAACACATCAGACAGATGGAAGAGTATTCGGGCTAACAGTGCAGTTGACCAATTACTATGCCATAGAGTATATATTATTAAATAATGCAATTTACTTAACTGATTAATGCTTTTTTAATATTGGGTCTACTGGCAGCATTTGGTGGGTCTCTAAACTCAACAGCACTCAACTACTCCACTAAAAAACTGTGCATTTATGCATAACAGTAAACCCAAAACAATGGTCAAACAGATTAAACTGTTGCATAATTATTAATAAAATAAATCATTGAAATATTTAAATATTTTCTCTCTCTCTCTCTCTCTCTATCTCTCTCTCTCTCTGTATATATATATATATATATATATATATATATATACATACATACACATTAACAATAGAAATTAGTGCTGCACGATTAATCATATCGCAATTGTAATCGCGATGTCAAGCCTATGCGATTATATGACGCAAAATAGTGCGATTTTATATGAAATAAACAAATTAGGGCTGTTAACGCAGCATCTGTTATTTTTTTGTCATCCTTTGGCTACTGTTACATGTCTCGCTGAATGGTCTAAAGCATTCACATACTATTAAGAGCGGGATCAAGTCAAAAGAGAGCGCGCTGCCTGTGAATCTCCTGACTGAAAGACGCGCGCCATTATCATGCGCATGCACAGACCGCGCGCCAGAATACAGTTCTCTTTCCGCTTGAAGTGAACGAACAATAACACACACAATTAAGCCAAAATATAATTTGTCGAGTGTCTTCATAACATAAGAGCAGTCTTATGATGGTCGTAAGTGTTGTGAGAGAATAAGGCACGTGTGAGATCCGCGTCTCTGTCAGCAACTCTTAAAGGGCCAGCATCCAATAATGCTTTCTGTCAGTAAAGTTAATCAAAGAACAAAGGGAACAAAGAAAAACACTCACTGCTCTTGACCAAAGAACTTGTGTAGCTTTAAATAGGATTTTAGTCCATATAATTGATAATTTATGCAGCGCAGACTGTTTGATAACTTTATTCAATTTCTGTATATGTCCTACCTGTAGACAGGAAGAGCACAGGTAAATATGACATTTATTATGGGTTTATGTGAGGATTGTTTGAAGTTCACTTAAATTAAAATTAAATTAATTTTTATCCAGACATCAATGGCTTATTGATCATTATAGGTGTTATCAATCATTTAGTTGTTGTTACTAGTTTGAGTTGAGAAATACACATTTCAGAATTATCACTAATCTGTGTGTGCATTTTGCTTTAGAACCAAGCAAGTTGACTCATGAAACCATTTATTTATTATATCGCAATCGCATATCGCAATATTGACCTCAATAATCGCAATATGACATTTTCCCCAAATCGTGCAGCCCTAATAGAAATGTATATTACTAATATTGATATAGTAATAAATAGTAATATTAAATTAATTATATTTTTATAAATATTTTTTAAAATATAAAATAAACCACATTAAATTCTTACCATTCAATTACGCACATAAGTTGAGAAACATTTAATTTCTAAATAAATTTGCCATTAAAAAGTTTCTACATTAAGTCTAGCTGTATGTTTCTAACAGTTGATATATTACATTTCATCTTTGTCTATCCAATCATACACAAGTGTGTCTACTGTACATATGAATACCAAAATGTAAGTGAGATGACAGAGCCAAAAACAAGAGTGTGAGATGTTTGTACACAGATAATCTTAGAATAGACATTTAATTTTACAATACGGTAACAGCTTCAAGTAACAGGACTGGAAGAGGCTTTTGGGGAGGTGAGAAAGGTATCATTAATTACAAGATTTGTTTCTGTGTTCCTCTCTATGTTTTTGTGCAAACTAATGCATGTACACTGACTGCCAAACTCTCCCAGCTCACATCATGAAATATACATAAAAGTTCGGAAAGATCAGACGCTCACCAATGAAAGCACACACACACACACACACACATACTGAAATGATACAACTGGAGTTACATTGTGAACAAATCTCTCTCCATCACCTTATGAATATTCATTCAGCCAATTTCCAGCATCTTTTGGCAGCTGAAGGTGAGAGGGCCACTTAGACATTGTGTTTTCTGGCTGCCTGTGTTGCAATGTCAGAAATAAATCGCACAGCACCTGCAGGAAATGACACTTTTGATTTCTGAGGGCGGTTAAAAGTGAGAAGAGATCTTGCTTCCGATTATTCATGATGCCATGCAGCAGCGGGCAGCGTTCTTTCTTTTGGACTTGTGTTCTGCCCTCACACAGAGATGCCGGCTGGATGATCAGTCAATTACATGTGAAGAAACTTCTAACATTCACAAATGAGATATCCTATATAGGCCTACCTCTTTTTGTCTGGATGGCAACGAGATCACAGAGCAAATGGAGACTACTGTTTATCAGATCGTTTTTTTTTTTCTCCTGAGAGAACACCAAATTAATCCAAACTTTAAAAAAGGTGAAAATAGAGACCAGAATAATCTCACATAAAAGAAGGGGGGGGGGGGAAAACAGGCCAAAATAAAATAAAGAAAATATTATACAGAAAATGCATACCAGAGTAATCTCACATAAAATAAATATGAAAAAAAGTAAAGTAAAATAGAATAAGATAAAATAAAACAGAATACAATACAATAGAGACCAGAGTAATCTCACATAAAATAAAAAGGCCAGTTATTTGAAATGAAATGACATGAAATAGCAACTCCTCCATCTTTCTTCTGTTCATCGGAGCATATTACTTGACCCCATCTCACTTATTGTTTTTTCTCTTCTCATTGGATCATGGATCCAGAGCAAAGTGACATCTTTCTTGTTCTGTTCTTCTGGCGTGTCTGCAGCCATTTTAGAAGACAACACGAAGGCACGAAAGCCAGTCTAAGCGACATTCTCTGTGCGGGTTTAGTGGCCTAAATCACTCCTGCATCCCATCTGCCGCACGTTTGATGAAGAGATTGAGCGGGAGGGGAAGGAGAGAGAGGAAAGGAAGGAGAGAGGGAGGGGATTCTCCTGTCTTTCTCATCACAGAAGGAGGACACTGCCTCTGAGACAGTATCCATCTGCTACACTCTGCAGAGAGCCATTTTCACTCTGACAGTCTATTTACCTTTAAAACTCTCTTCATCTCTCTCTCTGTTTCTCTCTCTCCTCGTCTTATTCCCTTGCTGCATTGCAGCACACGTTGAGTTATGGTTTCACTGATATCATGTAGCAACAAAAAGCTCTTAAATGTGCAGTGCTGCCCAGCACAAGTCCTACAGTATGTTGGGATGGGCGGAAGCTCTACTGGTTGCACATCACTGAACAGAAGACTGTAAGATTTTGGAGATAGATTTATCTCACACCTATCCACATGCAGGAATGCTTAACAACATTTACACATTCGAACGATTAAGAAACAATGCGAAAATACAGAGCGGAGTGTGACCCAAACAAGTCAAGAAGACGAGGAAGAACTATGCACATCACTGAATGCTATATTCATGTGGCTAATTGTGGACTTGCAATACATATTTAGTGGTGTGCAATTACAGGTTTGTTCTAAAGATGAAATTACTGTTTACAAACACAGTCTCAGTGGCTAATGGCTATACTTCCTGATTATTCAGATTAACGTGCGGTTTAAATTGAGCTGAAAAAGAAAAGAAAACTTTTACTAAAGATCAGTATGGATTTGGGCTTCTTTGAGTTTAAATCACATTGGTTGATTATAATAATGTATAAGAAAATGTTGAAATTAACATTAAAAAAGATTAATAAATTCTTTACCAGTATTTTAAACAGTTAGTTCATGCTATGTTCATGCTATGTTAATTCATGCAAATTTTGACAAATTTAATTTTAATACATTTAGTTTTTGCATTTAATTTGGATGTTGTATTTCAAATACAAACTCTAAAAAATAACAGCCTACAAGTAATACTATTAATAAAAAAAAGATTTAATTCACCTCATTACATTTTTTATTACGGTAATCATTTTACATTATTACTTGTTCTTAAAAGTTTTTATATATAAAACTTATTAAAAAATTAATATGTTCAAAGCATTGCACCATTACACCTCTTTTGTGTATGTTATAATGTTAACACACAGTGTGTGTGTGTGTGTGTGTGTATATATATATATATATATATATATATATATATATATATATATATATATATATATAAACACACACACACACACACACAGAAATAGAGAGATCACATAAAGAAAATTCCATGGAAGAACATTATAAATGAATGCATGAATATTGATTTCAGTAACCTACGTGTTTCCTGCCGTATGACATCGTTCGTTTGCTCATGTGGGCAGTTCAGGTCCAAAACCAGTTTACACCCGAATCTGATATCGGCCACATTTAAAAGATAATGCTAACAGCCAAACACAATTTGAGCAATAAACCAGATTTAAGCCTGTAGGCCTGTAGTGTGAACATAGCCTATGGCAACTGTTCTAACTTCTTTCTCACTCTTAGTGACATCTCTCTTTCCTCCCCTCGCATAACATCTCTCATATTATTCCCTATGTGTGATTCGTTCTCAGATCTGTGAGGCTGAATTAGCACCTGACTCTCTCGCTCTCATCTGTGTTTTAATACACACAGAGAGCTCCCTGCTGGGCTCTGAGGTCTTTAACAACATTTTGGTTGCTAGGAAACAGAAAAGCATCATAAGAGGGCCACCTCTATATGCATATATTCATACAAAATGCAAGATGAGATACAGTGTATTTTGCCTAAATACAGTATACAATATAATGGAAAAGGGTCTTACACACATAATACCCCTGGAGGGGTTCATTTTGCGATAATGACCGAATGACTGTGCACTGTCCCGCTCATTACATGGCTATATACAGATGCATGGTAAAATCACCTAGCGCTCAACCTACTTGTAGCTTTTCATGAAAAACATGAAAACACCTCTGGGCTACTTAGCAAACAATCTAACACGTCTTTATCAGTAATACCCTTTCTTCCACGGTACACGTGCTCATGCATCACTTGTTGGTTGGGCCTAGACTCATGATTCGCCACTGATGATCAGCATGTGAAATGAATAAATGATACATAAATGGAAAGACGGAGAAAGAGAGAACATAAAGGCTGAAGCTGAAAGGAAGCCCTGGGGATCCATGCCGAAAGATACAAAATATTATTAAATCATGATGTCTCTTAACCGCTATTTAAAACACAGCCCATTCAAACCGAGAACTAATAGACACACAAATTCAAACAGTTTCAAGCTCTTTATTTAGCTCTATTTTATAGTATACAGTCCTATACAATATGCTGTGCTTTTTTATAACCTTTAGATCTTAGATTTCAACATCAAGTTGCATTATTCTCTCCATGAGCAAGTAAAATAACGTATTAATGCACACACAAATGTTTCCCTATAGGTGACCCTCGAGAGCCAGTTTTGTCTCTGGGAATCTCTGCAGGGCGCCGACGCCATTGGAAATGGAAACAGCGTCTCTCTTTTTTCAGCACAAAGAGCTCCCAGGTGCCCATAGGTGATGACTTTCTGCCCCGGATCTCCTGCTATGTGTCAGATGTAATGTATAAATAGCCCGTGAGCTGTTCGATTCGTCATGCTTCTGCCCTGTGCAATCGTAATGATTCACACAAGTTTAGATGAACACTGCGAGGTTGGACGGAAAAGTCAAATGGCCATAAACAGGAACAACACTATTGATTATGACAACCGTCTGAGAACCCCTAATGTTACATCATGACAAGCGATACTAATGCATGATCAATGGCTCTCAATGCCGCTCTGGGTTATGAAACTGGTCTGATGATCTTTATGATCTTTGCACACAGCTGCGGTCTATTGAGTAGGTGGATTCTCAAAAAGAATGGTTTCAAAAAGGGTTTACATCCCTTTGCAGTCACAGGAGAATCTTTAGACAGTGACATGGCTCTTTGGAATCCATTTATGTATTTGCGTTTCAAAAACCCAAGAATACACTCTCAAAAAATAAAGTTTCCAAAAGGTTTTTTTTTGTTTTGTTCACAGCAGTGCCATCAAAGAATAATTTTTGGTTCCCAAAAAAACCTTTCAGCGAACAGTTCTTAAAACAAACTTTTTTTTTCTTAGTATGAAGAACATTTTAACAATCTAAAGAACTTTTTGTGCAATGGATGTTAAAGGTTCAACATGGAATCATCTATGACAGTTCAGATTCAGTCTAGAAGCAAAATAATTATTTAAGAAATATAGTAATGTATCTATAAATGTTGTCTATAAACAAACTTTATAATACAGTATAAAAAGCTCAATTAATCTTGTATATATTTAATTTGGTCATTGTATCTACATGTCAAATTACCTCTTAGCCACACAGGCTGTTTTGTTATATAATTTATAACCCAATTATACCACAGAGCGCAACCCATAGCCATTTAGTAGATACTTTTACATTTCCAAACCACAGAGAGTGCTGCTCGAAACAGTCTGACTGACGAGAACAGATCAATTTGGACACAGATGGATCAGTGAAACAAGCAGTGATATCGGGATGTGCTTCACTCTAATCCAGTCTGGCATTCTCCAGTCGCTCTGTCTAGTTAAAGTTGGGAAGCACAGTCTCAACTCAATTGTTGGGAAGTTACTTTGAAAGTACTTAGCATGTCAAACAAGTTAACCCGTAGATTAGTTTTTTAATTTTTTTTATTATTATTCTAGTCTATTAGTTATTAATTTAGTCTTTTTGACTTAACACATCTTAATATCCTTGAAACAAGACACTGCATAAGCTATTAATTGAACTGTATTTTTGTCTTGCACTGGCAGGTTTATGTAAATTTTTCATTTTTAATCATAATTTACAACATTACTGTTTTTTTTTCAGTATTTTTGAATGCAGCCTCATTGAGCATAATCTAATTATTTTAAAAACAATTAAAAAAATCGTACCGACCCCAAACTTGTGAACAACAATGTACATATTATTTTACCTTTATTTACATAACTGCGCTTTATGCATTACAGATTGTTTCATAGCAGCTTTACAGTGATCAACAGTTAAAATACAATTAAAATAGTAAACAAATTGTGTCAAAATGTTTGCCCAACCCTTGGTATAATAGGTTATGTGTAGAGTAAACTGTGAACACTATTCACACTTATTTGTAAGTGCTACTCTGTAACAAAATGGCCAAGTGAAATGAAAGGCTGTGTTTTGAGTCTTCAGGTTCACAGCAAGCAGACATATGACTGTGGTCTCTAAAATAATCAACATTGGAGTTTAGGGTTTCTATTAGTGCTGTCAAACGATTACAATATTTAATCGCGATTAATCGCATCAATGTCATAGTTAACTCGCGATTAATCGCAATTAATCGCACATTTTTATATGTTCTAAATGTCTCTTGATTACTTTTTGTCCCATTATTTTTTCTAATTTTAATGCTCTTATCAACATGAAAAAGTGGATCGGCTTGCTTTGTGCAAATGTTTTTTATTAAAAACAACTTTGTCATATACTGTGTTCAATTTCACACTAACGTTCTCACTTGGAGCAAATAATCTCTCAATGTAACACTGTCCATCAATAAAAGGGTGAAAGAAATACTGACGAGGTCCTGATATTGACGAGGGGGCGAAGAATTCGCATTAGCTGTGTGTGTGTGTGTGCTTGGCCATCAAGTGGTATTTCATAGTAATAATACCATCAAGTGGTATTTCATAGCAATTTTGACCGCGGTGTGCGCGCCGCTGCTCTTGCGGTTTGGTCGACGAAGCAACAAAACTTCCTCGCACGGCGCAAGCCATTGAAATTAATGGGTTTCATAGCGCAGCGCATGCCGCGTCCAGTTGCAAAAGCATGTGAAAAAAACTACAAAGTTTGCAAGGCCAAAAAGACCGTTAATCGCGCGATAAAAAAATGAATCGCGTTAAAATGGGTTTGCGTTAACGCCGTTAATAACGCGTTTAACTGACAGCCCTAGTTTCTATATGTTAGAAACATAACATGTTTCTTTTTCTGTATATCTGCTTCACACCTTCGAACCAAACCTTCTTCAGAGTTTGGGGCACGCTCCCCGTAAGCATCTCTGCTGTTCTTTCTTTGCCTTGTAATCTACCGCAGCCTGCTCTCATATAGTCACAGGTGGCTGTACATGTTCGGATGAGTGTGTTATTCCAAAGCAATTAGTATAAATGCACGTTTCCCCTGCAGTCTAATTTACAGCGTGATGTGTGAAGTGGCTTTTGTATCTCACGAGTGTATGGAATGAGTATGCATGTGTGTGTGTAAAAATGATCCTAGTGAACATTAGTACTGACATTTTTATCATGGCTGCCTTTTTCATCTGTTCAGTCAATCCAGGTTATTCCAATCCGAAAAGACTGCAATAAAAAAACGACATGAGACTTAACAGAAGGATCCGAGGCCAAAAGCATTATAAAGTATTTCAGTGCATAAAAGAGTGTATTATTCACCAACAACCCAAACTAGTTTAGCCAGGTACTGAATGTGCAGAAAAGGCCTGGACTGCATTTTAATCAAGTCATTATCGTTATTTTAAATCATATAGTGCTTTATACAATGCAGATTTCTTCAAAGTAGCTCCACAGTAATAAACATAAAAATACTGTAATGATCAGTGATGCAAACTTCATCAAATGAGACAAAATAATCAACTTCAGCTGTAGAAGACAACAGTGTTATTATTCAGTTCAAGTCACTTGCAGTAAGTGTTGATTCAGTTCAATAACTGTGTAAAGTTATTTTCTAAGCAAACTTTCTAAGCTTTTAAAATGTAAATTTGGTTCATCATAAATATAGTATTCACATGCTGCAAGTTACACAATTAGCACCAATGGAAAGCATTCTGTAATAATGCATTTAAAAAAAAGTTTGAGTACATTCCTATTCAAAATTTTCAATCTCAAAAGAAGAAAAACAAAATGTATATATGAACAAAATTGTTTGGGCACTTGTGATCTACAATACCTACAGCACGCTATGTAAAACGCTTATTGTGAAAACACTTTGCCTTAAAACACATTATTGATGATGCACATTATCTGTTGGCGAGCATATACGCCCAGAATATGAATGAAATGCGCTAAATGGTTAAGCGATGTTTTATATACATGGTTTTATGGAAAAAAAAACGTTTAACGAGAAACTGTGCTTTGCATTTATATTCTGGCTTCATCTGCTTGCCTGTATAAAGTATGCATCATCAATAAGGTGTAAACTGAATTTGGTCTTTTCCCATTAGTACTTTATACAAACCTGGTAAAAATGACAGGTGGGCATTGGAGAAAAGCCTTGTTTTGCGCTACAGGCATTTCTAGAAGGGTGTGACATCACATCAAAACTATGAATAGATCCTGGAAGCAGAATTTATCCTCTGCATTTTACCAATACTGATATGCATCATTTCTTTAGTGAATTGAGCATAGGGCTGTGCGATATAGCAAAAAAAAAAAAATCACAATATAATGTTTCATATCGGTATCGATAATTATTGACATTTTTTATTATAACCTTTTTTTTTCATTTTTTTTTTATATCCACATTATTAAGGCAAACAACAAATTATATTGGTTTTAGCAGTCAAAAACTAAAAATGTAAACACAAATATCTTCTTTATGTCTTATATTAAGATAAAAAAGTAAGTGTTAAAGAAACTCTTGAACTTAAATAAAATGTGTGCAATGTAAAAGTGTAAACGCAGAAAAATCAAGGCCAACTTGATTTTGAGGTAGATCAACATCTGTAATACAATTAAAAAAAAAAAAATTTTTTAAAAGAAAACTTATTTTGAAATAAGTGAGAGTTTTCCTACATCTTGAAACTTTTCGTTTTATAAATGGGGGTAATCTTTGAAGGATGAACAAATAATGTTTTGGTCATCACATTAAAAAATAACATTTAAATATGATAATATTTGAGTTTTGAAGTGCTGGAAAAAGATGTGTGATGTACTTGAAAGCATTTTACTATTCCTGCCAAACCATCATGGTTACAGTTAGTGTTACTACATTAAATCCATGGTGAGTGTTGCTGATCTGTGGACTTAAAGCCTATAACTAGTTCATTCACGGCACAATGTTTCTCCTGGTTTCCACGCCAGCGCTGTTTGATCTAATAGAGATCTCCGGTTAATTTGAATGCTTCTCACTAGATCTCGCAGTGATGTTATTACTAACTTCAGAGGCGAATTCAAATGCTTTCTTTACAGGTGCTTTCAAATGCTTTCTCAATGCTTCACTTGATCGAGATCGGCTCGCGCTGCACTGATATTGATGGTTCAAACTAGAGCCCGACCGATATGGATTTTTGGGGGCCGATGCCGATACCGATATTAGGGAGTAAAAAAAGCCTGATACCGATATATCGGCCGATATTATTTATGTGTATATTATAATACAGTAGCAATATTATTTATGTGTATTATAGTACAGTATACCAGTCAAAAGTTTGGACACTTTCCTATTGGTGTGTACAAACTTTTGATGGGTACTTTACACAGTAGCTATAAACAGAATAAATATATTTTATAAACACGTTTTGCAATGATCACTCAAATGTGGTAATCAAACACTTGTGTGACACAGATATGTAATGGAGGCAGGGGGAATGATAGAATGAGAATTATCCAGCTGAGCTGTAACCAAACTAGTTTGCATTGCATGTTATATTATATTATATTATATTATATTCTAAATACTGTTGCATAATCTTCACTAACGACTTTGTCTTTTAATTTAGTCATAACTATATCAATAAATATATAAAAAGTGTCACTGACAAAACCTTATTATCTTCTATTTTTACTCTTAATTCCTCTAATCTCTACCAGTGGAGGAAGAACTCAGATCTTTTTACTAAAGTAAAATTAATAATATCATAATGAAAACGCTTTTAATTACATATGTACAGTACTTTTATACTATTTTAAATAATTAGTAAGCAAAACGTACTAAACGTGAAACTAGGCTACTCTTAATGCAAAATGGCCCTATATAAAGTGTTATAATTATATAATTTTTTGGAATATTGCTTGATGTTGTAACGTAGCGTTATCAGGCAGAATGAGCTTTAACACTGTGTCTACACTGGACGCGGCCGTTATTGCTCGCGTCGCAACAGTTTACCCGAGACAAAGCAGAATCAGTTTACTGTCGGAGATCGCTCGCGCCACGCATTTTAATCAATGTTTTATCAACCAATTGCCTTAATAAATAAGAAGTAGGCCTAAATATAGCAGACAATATAATCAGGACTTCTCAGCTGCGCGCTTGCAATAGTCACAAAGCTCACATACGTGACAGAGGGTTAATTCTGTGAATTACACTGCGCAAATCACAAGTAGGCTACTACCCACCGGATGAAGAAGGGTTGGCTCTCAGTCTCCACAGGCTACATAAAATATTCATTTTATTTTATTTTATTTTTCGTGTTCGCATTTATGAGGAAAAAAACATGTTACAGACGCGACAGTTCAGCACTACGGACGTGAGCGCTCTGAAAGCGGCACTAAAATATGCTTTGAAACTTTCACATAGACATCAAAAAGAAAGCACAAAACCTTTCGTTTCAAAATGAATTTCGTTTTGTATTAATTGTATCTTAATTTTAATCAATGTTTCATCAACCATTTGCCTGGATTTAATTTATAAGAAGTAAATTTAGCAGACGATAGATAATCTCGACACGGAGGCGCCTGCGGGTGAACTGGAGCTCGTCTCATGAACCGAAACTCAGCGTATAGACCTGAGAATTGAAATATATCTATATTGAAATGTCTACTTTTAAACAGAACAATTCAAAACGAAAGACAGACAGACTCATGTAATCGTATGAAATGTGCATTTCTCTCTGGCACGCGTTCACTGAAGATTGCGAGTCAGCATCGTCAACTTCATCTTTGGCTGACACTGACTGAAAACACTTGTTTATTAATAAACAATTAAAATGTCTCCTTGCTATATTTGTTGTATTCATAATCATTACTTTTGCCAGTTCTTGTGACAGCTTTTAGGTGCTTTATTGGCAGCGCCACCCTTACATGAATCACCGCACCCGCATTTTTTTAAATATTCATTTATCGGCCATTATAAATGCCGATACCGATAGTTAGGAAAATGCCTAAAATCGGCCGATAATATCGGCCCGCCGATATATCGGTTGGGCTCTAGTTCAAACTGATAAACGGTCCGTGAAGCACAAAATAACGAGTAGCGCAGTTTCGTTCCGCTTTCATTACGTTTGCCATTTGATGCAACGTTGTGGCGGTCGCGAGAGAGATTATTGACTTGCATGAGTCTATGAGTATGTGTTTTAAAGTGAGCCATATTCTGTTTTACTGAGTTCTATCTCTCTCATAACTTGTTCTGTCATGAGAGCTACTGAGGAGTGAGGCTCATGGGAAATTCTGAGGAAGGAGACCAGATAAATATGCATAAATGCTGGGAGATTTCAGAAATGACAGAGCGAAAGATAAAGAGTGATAGAGAGATAAATGTTGTGATATAACCTTTGGTGCGGTAAACAAATCAGTTTTATGAATATAGTATTCCATAAAATACCAATGGTGCCGTGAAATGTCTTAAAGCCCTTAAATGTAACACAATAAATGAAAAATGAAAAAATAATGATGGGGTGAAAAATGAAAAAGAAAAGGAGAGGGGAAGGAAGATGAAGGAATGCGGAAAGGGAATACTGTAGATGGAAGAGAATGAGAAGGAAAGAGGAACAAGGAAGTCAATGAAAGGGGAAGGGGAAAGAAAGGAATGGGAACGTGAAAAGGGAAAAAAATAAAGGGACAGGGTGAGAAAGGAAAAGGAAGAGGGAAAATAATGAAAGAGGATGGAAAAGGTGAAATAAAAATGGAAAGGGAAGAGGAATGGAAATGAAAGGGGAAGGGGAAAATACACCGAAGGTGATAAGGAAAAGAGGAACATGTAAGGAAAATGGAAAGGAAAAGTTGAAGGGGTGAGAAGGTAAAGGGTAGCAGAAAAGAAATTAAAGGGAGCGGAGGAGGTGAAAGAAAAAAAAGAAAGGAAAAGGGAAGAGGAAAAGAGAGGAAAAGGTGAAATAAGGCAAGAAGGGAACTGGAAGGGAAATGGAAATGAAAGGGGAAGGGGGAATTAAAACTGCAGGGAGGAAAAAGCAACAAGAAATGGGAAATAAAACAGGAAAAGAAAAGTGAAAGGACCAGGAACGAGGTTGAAAAAGATAAGGGAAGATATAAAGTAAGAAGGGAAGGGATGAGAAGAGAAAGGGAAGAGGAAAATAAATTAAAGGGGAAGGAAAGGGTGAAAAAAGGGAAAGAGAAGAGGGATGGAAATTAAATAGCCGAAAAAGAAAAGTGAAAGAACTGGGAAAGAAGTTGAAAGGGAAAAGGAAGATATAAGAAGGGTCAATGAAAGGGGGGAAGGGAAGGGATGCGAAGGGAAAGATAAGATGAAAAAAATAAAAGAGGAATGAAATGAAAAGAGAAAAATAATTAAATGGAAATGGAAGGAGAAAAAAAATGTCTAGAGGGACAGGAAAACAAGGGGAAAGAAAAGGGGAAGAAGAGGGTTCAGGATGAGAAAGGAAGTCTGGTACAACATATAGAACAACACATTCAAGATAGAGAAGAAAAGGAAAGACAGAAGAAAGACAAGGAACAGTAGAAGTAAACAACGAAAGGATGAAGACTGCATGTGTCATCACTGGCTCTCTGAGATCCATGCTCATGTTTCATCTACATTCTTCTCTTTTACTGAGACAATTCGGTACTTTCATGTCACCCATAAGCATCCTTAACAATCTCACACAGCAGGATAATCACTTCATTGCAATGTTGCTCTCCTCAAAGTGCTGTTTGAAATCACTGCCTCAACACTTAGCAATAAGCCACACAGTATTTGTCTTGCGCAGACATGCTAACACAACAAAACAGAGAAGTATAGACATTAGCCTCCTGCAGGCAAAGCCAAATCAGCCTCCGATGCTAGTTTAATTCACGCTATTAATGACTTTCTGTGAACTGTGACACAGGCAAGTTTTAGCATCAAGAGTATTTGCTTAATTAAAGGGCTACAGGAAGTAATGAGCTGTCTGGACTAGAAAGCTGTGTATTCCTGCTCTATTAGGACGAGTCAGCTGAGCGAAAGATGAATTAGAGGAGCAGTATCACAGGTCTGAAGGTTATAACATCTCAAGGGTTTCATTCACTAACTGACACTTTGGTTTTCTTGCTTTGTTTGGTGTGAAGCGCCTTTCAGAAGTTAACAGGGTGAAGGTTCAAAGATTGATATATTATGTGGCCTCTATTTAACACCGCATGTTCTCATGAGAAGACCCTTCAAAAATGGTTAATTTGGATGTTGGTGGCCGCATTTACTAATGTCTGTAGACTTCTCTCAATGAAGCACTCAAATGGCCATTGGTACTGGCAGAATATACTGTATATCCAGATGGAAATTCCAATCTTTGAACCTCTGAAACGCAGTTTGTGAAAAAAAAAAAATATATAATATATATAATATATATACAGGTCCTTCTAAAAAAATTAGCATATTGTGATAAAGTTCATTATTTTCCATAATGTAATGATACAAATTTAACTTTCATATATTTTATATTCATTGCACACCAACTGAAATATTTCAGTTGGTCTTTTATTGTTTTAATACTGATGATTTTGGCATACAGCTCATGAAAACCCAAAATTCCTGTCTCAAAAAATTAGCATATTTAATCCGACCAATAAAATAAGTGTTTTTAATACAAAAAAAAAAGTCAACCTTCAAATAATTATGTTCAGTTATGCACTCAATAGTCAGTACTTGGTCGGGAATCCTTTTGCAGAAATGACTGCTTCAATGCGGCGTGGCATGGAGGCAATCAGCCTGTGGCACTGCTGAGGTGTTATGGAGGCCCAGGATGCTTCGATAGCGGCCTTAAGCTCATCCAGAGTGTTGGGTCTTGCGTCTCTCAACTTTCTCTTCACACTATCCCACAGATTCTCTATGGGGTTCAGGTCAGGAGAGTTGGCAGGCCAATTGAGCACAGTAATACCATGGTCAGTAAAACATTTACCAGTGGTTTTGGCACTGTGAGCAGGTGCCAGGTCGTGCTGAAAAATGAAATCTTCATCTCCATAAAGCTTTTCAGCAGATGGAAGCATGAAGTGCTCCAAAATCTCCTGATAGCTAGCTGCATTGACCCTGCCCTTGATAAAACACAATGGACCAACACCAGCAGCTGACATGGCACCCCAGACCATCACTGACTGTGGGTACTTGACACTGGACTTCAGGCATTTTGGCATTTCCTTCTCCCCAGTCTTCCTCCAGACTCTGGCACCTTGATTTCCGAATGACATGCTGAGCAACAGTCCAGTGCTGCTTCTCTGTAGCCCAGGTCAGGCGCTTCTGCCGCTGTTTCTGGTTCAAAAGTGGCTTGACCTGGGGAATGCGGCACCTGAAGCCCATTTCCTGCACACGCCTGTGCACGGTGGCTCTGGATGTTTCTACTCCAGACTCAGCTTCCGCAGGTCCCCCGAGGTCTGGAATCGGTCCTTCTCCACAATCTTCCTCAGGGTCCGGTCACCTCTTCTCGTTGTGCAGTGTTTTTTTGCCACACTTTTTCCTTCCCACAGACTTCCCACTGAGGTGCCTTGATACAGCACTCTGGGAACAGCCTATTTGTTCAGAAATTTCTTTCTGTCTTACCCTCTTGCTTGAGGGTGTCAATGATGGCCTTCTGGACAGCAGTCAGGTCGGCAGTCTTACCCATGATTGCGGTTTTGAGTAATGAAACAGGCTGGGAGTTTTTAAAAGCCTCAGGAATCTTTTGCAGGTGTTTAGAGTTAATTAGTTGATTCAGATGATTAGGTTATTAGCTTGTTTAGAGACCCTTTTCATGATATGCTAATTTTTTGAGACAGGAATTTTGGGTTTTCATGAGCTGTATGCCAAAATCATCAGTATTAAAACAATAAAAGACCTGAAATATTTCAGTTGGTGTGCAATGAATCTAAAATATATGAAAGTTTAATTTTTATCATTACATTATGGAAAATAATGAACTTTATCACAATATGCTAATTTTTTGAGAAGGACCTGTATGTATGTATAATGATATCATTATTATCTTTATCATGGGTTCATTTGAATGCACTATATTTATAAATATTGAAATATTTATATATACATACATTATAGTACATAGGTTTAAACTTGGGATCACTCAAAAATAACAAAATAAAATATAATAATAATTATAATTATTTGTTCATATTGTTTTTTTTATTTATACATATTTAAATGTTTTTATTTACATAGAATTCATTAGGCCTATATTTCATAAGTTTTAACTTGACTAGAGTCTATTATTATTGTTGTATAATAATAATACATTATTATTATTATTATTATAAAGAAGAAGAAAATGTGTTAGTAGCGTGGTTTAGCATTTAGTGCATGTACTTCAGACATGTTGAGCAGAACATGCAGGTTTGAATCTGCCATGCATGTCTTGTCCATTCCTGCTCTCTATCTAATGTCTTTAGTTTTTGACTAAAAGTGGCCTCACAGCTCCGTCATGCATTGTGAAAATGAAGTAACAGGATGTGAGGAATCACTCAATTTTCCTTTTGGAAACGACCACATCATTTCCATACGTAACTAGGCCTGTATGTCACTCAGCTGAGGGTGTTTTACACAGCCGAGCGCTGTTCTCTCCTGAGAATCAAATCCCTCTCAAATCCTACAACCAACTCCTCTGCAAAGTGGCCCAAATTGAATCATTTCAGAAGAAGGAGCCGAGAACGAATGCTCACCACACACAGCGGACTCAAAAAGCTTTCTTTATCTCTTTTCACGGTCGTTTTCTTTCTATCTCATGAAATCTTCCATTTAACCCACTGAGAGTCCGACAGCACACACTCTGTATCGAACCACAAGCATCCTTTCAGAGGCTGTAATAGAGCAACCCTGTCTCGAACAGCTCTGTGTGTGTGAGGAGGGTGTACCAATGAGAAAACAAGCTGCCTTAGAAGAAAAGTGGCATGAAGCAGAAAGACAGACAGACACCACACACACACACACACACACACACAGACCGTGCTCCAGCAACTTCTTCTCTGGCAGTGGAATCTGCCCAAACATTATTAGCATTCATCATGATCTCTCCCTCTCCTTTGGTCTGGGTGACGGCGCGACCCTGGCTCAGAGCTCCAGCCGAGCTCTGGATTTTAAGTGCGTCTGTAAGAAGATAAGCCTTATAAGCCGCAGACACGCACCTCTCAACTGTGTCTGGGAATCTGATGAAGCGCACATCATCTCATACGCGGCTGAACGGAGTCTGTAGAAGGTTTAGTTCACACGGCGCAGCGGGAGATACTCAACAGATACTGAACACACTGAATACAGATCTCTTTTATCCTGATGTCGACTGCTTGTCTCCTGCATGCTTGAATATAGTAGCATTTCTCAATTTCTTTAGTCGGACTTCCTTCAGATAACTCACTCTTCTCTCATACTACACAAAACACATTCGGTATGATGCACAAGAATAGAAAATGTACCACATTACCTAATGATATAAGTCCACAAATGTCTCTGTGCCTCCGGTGCGTTCCGTAAAGTTTCCAAACAGACTTTCCGTCCCATGCGTACCATTGTCACCGTGTGTCTGCGCTCCCTTGTGGAGCATGTGCTGCTCTGATCGGATCAGGATGTGTGTGTGTGGGAGAATCCTCTCTCACTCCTCCGCTGCAGCAGCTCAGGCAAGCCGAGAGATCCGATTGGCCGTCTCAGAGCTCACGGAGCGTCCGTCATGCGTGCGCCAGCCCTCGTTGCTTCTCGTGCTCTCTTTCTCTCTCTCTCTCTCTCTGGCTCTAAAACCGCCTGCATACACTGCATGCATACCAGTACAAACCATTAATTTCATTTTCTTCAATCATATTAATATTATCACCACTAGTTTTTCATTTTCTTCATTGCACAATGCAGATTTTTCTCTGTCCCCCCTCCCCTCCTGTAAGGTCTGTCTTTTTTTTAAACATATTTTATTACTCTCCACTCTTATTACTCTCCAAGGCTGTATTGGCACTGTCATCTAATCTTTTCATAAAAATATACACTCACCTAAAGGATTATTAGGAACACCATACTAATACTGTGTTTTACCCCCTGTCGCCTTCAGAACTGCCTTAATTCTATGTGGCATTGATTCAACAAGGTGCTGAAAGCATTCTTTAGAAATGTTGGCCCATATTGATAGGATAGCATCTTGCAGTTGATGGAGATTTGTGGGATGCACATCCAGGGCAGGAAGCTCCCGTTCCACCACATCCCAAAGATGCTCTATTGGGTTGAGATCTGGTGACACTGGGGGCCACTTTAGTACAGTGAACTCATTGTCATGTTCAAGAAACCAATTTGAAATGATTCGAGCTTTGTGACATGGTGCATTATCCTGCTGGAAGTAGCCATCAGAGGATGGGTACATGGTGGCCATAAAGGGATGGACATGGTCAGAAACAATGCTCAGGTAGGCCTTGGCATTTAAACGATGCCCAATTGGCACTAAGGGGCCTAAAGTGTGCCAAGAAAACATCCCCCACACCATTACACCACCACCACCAGCCTGCACAGTGGTAACAAGGCATGATGGATCCATGTTCTCATTCTGTTTACGCCAAATTCTGACTCTACCATCTGAAGGTTTCAACAGAAATCAAGACTCATCAGACCAGGCAACATTTTTCCAGTCTTCAACTGTCCAATTTTGGTGAGCTCCTGCAAATTGTAGCCTCTTTTTCCTATTTGTAGTGGAGATGAGTGGTACCCGGTGGGGTCTTCTGCTGTTGTAGCCCATCCCCCTCAAGGTTGTGCGTGTTGTGGCTTCACAAATGCTTTGCTGCATACCTCGGTTGTAACGAGTGGTTATTTCAGTCAAAGTTGCTCTTCTATCAGCTTGAATCAGTCGGCCCATTCTCCTCTGACCTCTAGCATCAACAAGACATTTTCGCCCACAGGACTGCCGCATACGGGATGTTTTTCCCTTTTCACACTATTCTTTGTAAACCCTAGAAATGTTTGTGCGTGAAAATCCCAGTAACTGAGCAGATTGTGAAATACTCGGACCGGCCCGTCTGGCACCAACAACCATGCCACGCTCAAAATTGCTTAAATCACCTTTCTTTCCCATTCTGACATTCAGTTTGGAGTTCAGGAGATTGTCTTGACCAGGACCACACCCCTAAATGCATTGAAGCAACTGCCATGCGATTGGTTGATTGGATAATTGCATTAATGAGAAATTGAACAGGTGTTCCTAATAATCCTTTAGGTGAGTGTATTTCTGATAAAATATATTTCTGATATTTCTGACAGACTGAATTATATTTGGGACACTTTCAAATGTGGTAATAAATCTGATATTTGGTCATTTTACCTAGTTGGTTTTACCTGCCTGGTTCTGCCTTTCAGATTTGCAGTACATTTATACGTACAGCAACCATCATAATTCACTTTTCGAAATGTCTAACTTAATTAGCCAAGTTTCCATCCACTTGTCAATCGAATTATCTGAAGTTCGGTAAAAAAAAAAAACTCATGCGAATAAAGCTGGTAAAAATGTGTTTACATCCAATGGCTTTAAAGCGAATAAAAATCTGTGCATAATGACGTCACATGCTGTTTTGCGATCAAATTGGAATATCGAATTGATTTGAGACATTTTAAGGTGTTTCCATTCATTTTCGCACTGAATCGCAGAACATTCAAGCAAACATATGCGAACAAAGTTTTGCTAGACAAAATGGATCGCGCCATCTACCAACAAATTATCAATATTGCACAAGTTGTAGCCTAATAGTGCTTATGTGCCAGCTGATAGCGACATATCAAGCTATAATAAGAAAACAACGACGCTATCAACACATTGCTATGATGATGCAGATGCACGTAAATGCCCGATGACAACGGAGGCGGCCTGTGGTGTGGGAACGACAGCGCTCCAAACAGTTCTGGGAGATCGTGGTTCAGAGACACTTCACGGAAACCCTTTGGTTGAAGCATTTTCGGATGACCAAGACAACATTTGAACTGTTGTGTAATTGTATTGGCCCGTCCCTTTCCCCAGATGTCGCAAGCTCTCGCCCTCCGGTTCCAACCAAGAAGCATATCGCCATTGCGCTCTACAAACTGGCTACATGCGCAGAGTACAGAGTGGTAGGCGAAATGTTTGGAGTCAGCAAAACCACCGTGCACCGGTGTGTTTGTGTCGTGTGCAATGCCATACGAACGAGGATGATGCGAAGATATATATACCTACCTCGAGTGGATGAGGCGCATAATATCTCGCTGCGTAACTCCAGAGCGTACCTTGTGCCACAGGTGTATGGCGCAATAGACGGGACTCACGTCCCGATTAGACCCCCTGCTGAAGGCTAGAGGGATTTTGTCAATAGAAAGGGCTGGCCATCAATCGTACTACAGGCGATTTTGAGCGCCTTCCATTTACTCCGGTGGACGTCCCACGGCTTGTCGTAACCTTTGTTGACCATTTCCTTCGCGAGTTCCTGATAAATTATGGTATTTCTTAGATTTTTGCTATCTAAAATAACCATTATATTTTTATGGTAAATTAAATTCAAAAAGTATCTTGTCTCCTCGTTTGTCCACTTACATCTTTGTTGACACCCGCCATGTGTGTGCAAACAGAGCGGATATAAACTAAAACTTCTATGTTTTGTGGCGGGTTGCAACCATAAAATTACCTAAAACTTAATCGCAATTCATTATTTATTCAGCTAATAACGTTTCCATCAGCGTTTATCACATAAGCCATATATTGATCAAGATAAAATCCGATGAGACCGAACGTATTTCATTTGAGTCGATATTCATGAAATTCAATCGAATTTTACTGTTTCCATAAGCCATTTTTCATTCGATATCACTTAATTCGGATAAAAACGTGTGGATGGAAACATAGCAGTTCTCCAATTTCTGAGCAAAAGCATATTTTGAGAGCTTTGCTTTGCTTGGAATGCGAAAATAAAAACAAATATAAAAAAACTTCTGTATTGTCGCAATAAAAACGGAAGAAGCGACAGATCTTTTCTTCCATATTGTGACATACATCTGAGTTTAACAGATTATTGAAAAAAAAAAAAAGTAGTGCCAACAACCTTGAATCGGTTGTTGAATTTTGAGATGTGGGCGCTGCACTCATAAATGAATGCGAGCTTGCAGTCGACTATGGAGGGGCGGGGTTTAAGCGGAATAAATGATTGGAGAAGTCCGCCATACGTCACCAGAGTGAAGACTATTATTTTCACCATTTATCGCTGTACTATCGCATTTACGAGGTCAACGAAAAGAAACATACATGGAAGAATCATTCACAATAATATCTATAACACGCATGTAGAAATAAATAGGGAGAATTTTCATGTCATGCCGTCTTTAAGAGAAAGCCAATTGCATCTGCATTTGATCGAACAAACTAACGTGCAATCGAAAAGCTGTAATCCTGATTTGATTGGCACCCGCTTTCAGAAAATCAGTTACGAATACTGGCCGAAAGCGATGCCATCTAATTAATATTCATGAGCCATGCTAATAAGGTTTATAATGTTCCCCCAACCTTTTCAATTCACTACATCCCATGTAAATGTATTTGATCTTTGGTCATTTCTTTTATTTTTACTACTTGAGGCAGCAAAAAGCACTAATGCTGTACAGAATATTGTCAGTCATTTACATAATTTACATAAACATTGAGCCACTGACTTGTCATTCAACTAGTCAGCGGGTCAATGTTTATGTAAATAATGTCTGCCGTACCATTACGGTTTATTTAATAACATGTTTTCTGAATGCAAAGTGTACCGGGTTGCGTAATTCCTAACATATTATAAGTTATTATTATTGTAGCTTTCTGATGATTAACAGAAATCACTTGTCTTGTACTTTGGTTTGTACAAAGTGACAAAAACGTTACACACTCACAATGGAAGTCTAATCGTATGTTTTCAGTAAGATTTTTGGTAACTCTTTAATTAAAGCCTTTATGAATAAAGCATTATAAAGGTATTTATAATGTGCATTATAATACATTATATATTTTCATAAATAATTGAAACCAAAGTTAAAATGCATTATATTTGCAGATTCTGAAATTGGTTGTTTGTCGTGTGTTTTAATGCATTATACTTTCTAAAGGTGTTCAATGAATAGATAAGTATTATAATGTATTATAACTGTGGTTACAATTACTCATGAGACTATACATTGCATTATAAGATGCATTACAAGGCATTAAATTACTACATTAAAATTGTTTTATAATGCATTTTACAAAAGGGCTTTAAGTGTTACCAGATTTGTTTTTTTCTTTTGAAAGAAAGAAATGAATACTTCAGCAAGGATGCATTAAATTAATCAAAGGTGATAGTATAGAAATGTATAACATTACAAAAGTTTTATATTCCAATAAAAGTGTTCTTTTTAACTTAACATTCATCAAATAATCCTGAAAAAAGTTTCTACAAAAATTAAGCAGCAGGATGTTTTAAAAATGTATAATAATAATATATGTTTTTTTTTTCTGCACCAAATCAGCACAACATTTTGTTTTTACTATTTTGATCAAATACATGCAGTATTGGTGAGAATAAGAGACTTCTATCAAAAATATGTTTTCAAAAAATCTTACCGACCCCAAACTATTCAACGATAGAGTGTAGAGCACAACTAAAATCATGTGATCCACAAGGTGACACAGACCTAAGAGCTAAACAAAACTAAACCCATGACAGTCACATACTTCATATAGTTCATTTTTGAGTTTTAAGTAAGGCCAAATGCCCCAAATGATGCACAAAACTACTCGACCGACCTGTCCATCAACACTCATCATAACTAACTTTCCTCAAAGTCTAAGTAGAACACAAAACGTATTTTGAAAGCTTTGTTTTGCTTGGCCGCAGAGTAGAAAAACCCACGGTATGCTTTACTGATATCAGCGCAAACCAACTAGACATCAGCAAACAAAAGCATGTATGCCTCCATGTCTACTGATAACAGCACAGAACAATTTGCAATGCTTTGCAAAAATATAGTAATGTAAACAAGAGTCAGCTATGCCTCAAATATGTAAACAGAAAATAAATCAGATACACTATGTCAAACTATCAAGATGTGCAGTGTAAATGCAGCCAATATACCTCACAGCTTATACCTTTCATTTTATTATATCGGTTTGTCATCCCTCGCTCATTTTCTCCTCTCCCTCCTGCAGGTGAGCTGAAGACCAGCGGCGTATCTTTTCTCTCTCGCTCTCTCTGCCTTCTCTCTGGGGCTTTGAAGGGAAACTTAATGAATAATGAAGAAAAGATGAGATGTAGCAAAGGAGAGAGTAAAAAAAAGTGATTTGAGGAGATGGGGAGTGGGAACGAGAGGCCCTTCATGAGCCTCCATCGCCTTTGAAAGGATAGATAAAAAAACGATAGAAAAGAAGGAGTGAAGGCCTCTCCAGTGTGTTCACCCATCAATTAGTCGGACAGCAGGAGGAGGTGTGGAGGAGAAGGGAGCGAGAGGTGGAGCGTGTGAAGTGTCGGACGATTAAACCGGCGAGGAGGAGAGGTGAAGGCTGAGGAAAGGAGGACTGCTGAAAGACAGCAGGGACACGAGGCAGTTACTGACTTCTCAACTTCACTCTTTCCAGCGATTTATCATTCGCACACGCTATCTGTCCAGTCCCTGGAGTGCACGCGTTAACGTTTGCCACACACGGGGCAGGCAAAGAGCTTCCACTCAAACGAGTTTGTGGTAAAATCAATGACAACCTTTCAACCATGGCCGTTAGGTGATACGTTGAGTTCAAAAAAAAAAAAAAAAAAAATGCTATACATGGCTTTCTTGCATTCAATAGAACCAACAAACAGATCAAATATTTTTGGTCAGCTTGCCCAAATCTGCTAAAAAAATTATATTTGAGTAAACTAGCATACAGAAGACCTCAAACACATGGGCAAAATATTCAACATGTACTGTTATTGCTTAAAATAAAATAAAAAAGTATAAAAAAATCAAAAATCAAATTAAAAAAAATCTGAGTATGGTCTGAGTGTAAATTTAAAATGCATTTATGTGCACTTTTAGTAGTACATTAGCATGCATGCGTGGAATTTTCAACATAAAAAGTGTAAAATAAGAAGTAAAATCAATTTATATAAATAAAAAATGACATTAAATCACTTTAAGGAGTTCACTAGCATATAGAAACCCCCAGAGATAATAGGCTATGCATGTGTGTGGTTATTTGTCAATTTTACTTTTACATGAATAATAATAAATAAAAATAAAAAATAAAAAAGGTGTAACACCTGATGCCTTATATTTCATCCTGAAGCAGGAGTAAAGGAAACAAGTGTGGTTACAGCTTTAAAATAAAAATATCCCCCAAAGAGAGTGTGTGTGTTCTCTTTTTTATTTTGATGATAAAATCTAAAGTGCTATATCCTGGTCCAGAGCTGTTACAAGGTTATTATCGCCCTCCTCAAAGTAAGCTGTTAAAACAGAGGATGTGTCATGCGTTCACTTGAAGCTAAACTGAGGAGCTGTTACAGTGGCAACATATGGGACACAGTGGTAATATGCTAACATATAATTACTTTAAATTAAAACATGAATGAAAAGTTGTGTGATATTGTCTGAAATTCCTTAAAAATAAAATGATAAATACATGTTTTATTAAACAGTTTTGTAAATTATGAGAAGTACATCATGCTGTACAATATATAATAATATATTCATCATAATTTCTGATCAGATGCATCACTTCATGCTCATATGTTTAACAGCACATCTGAGCAGGTTTACCTGAAGCATGTGAACATGTTGACGGGAAAACATCAACAGACTGCGATGCTGTTACTGATGTAAGACGACTGCTTGGCACATATTGATGAGGTCAGGCTTTAGTCGTATCATTTTTTATGATCTGTTAAATACAAGACAGTCCTTCAACACTGACATACGGTTTTACGGTAGATGTGACTGACATATTGATCCGGGGGGAAAAAAGGCTTTTTTTTTTTCGTCTGGGGTCTTCAAATAATGAAGCTTAAGACATGATTTAATGGTGGCCAATCTCCCATTGGAAAGAGAGAGAGAGAGAGAGAGAGAGAGAGAGAGAGAGAGAGAGAGAGAGAGAGAGAGAGAGAGAGAGAGAGAGAGAGAGAGAGAGAGAGAGAGAGAGAGAGAGAGAGAGAGAGAGAGAGAGAGAGAGAAGCATTTCTCTCAATATACCAAATCATTACAGAAGTTAAAACATTTAAACAATATCATTTATATTTCTCTTCAAACTCTTCAAAGACCAAATGGTCTGAGCTGCTATCTTGTATAGCTCTATACGATGTATATCAGCAATCTCATTTGTGTCTATTTTTTCTTTTAATAAATAATTTTAGTTGAAACATTTAATACAAAGCTACTTAAAAGAAGCTTTAATTGAAACTAAACAACACAATCTGCCAAAATCTAATGTAGATTAGACACAATTTTAGCATTAAGTAGTAGTCAATTAAATTATTAATTTAGTCAGAAATAAATTCTTGTTTTTTTAATTAAAAAAAACAGAATGTTTTTATAACTTCCATAAAGTACTGCAAAAACAATATTATAAATTATATATTACAATTCTAATAATAATGATAGTTTTTGTTGTTGTTATTCAATATAGTGATTGATAATTAATCATAATTAATCATAATTATGTAAAAAATAAAATATGATACTTTTATGGAATATCATTATCTGCATATCAAATCCAGCTTGTGATTAACACTGACTTAACAGCCATCTTAACATTGAATCAAATGAACAGTCAGAACTCATTGGCGTCATCAAGTCAGTCGACACAGGTTGGTTCTTAGAAGGTTCCAGTGGAAGTGGGGTATGTGATTGGCTGTGTGATCGGGGATTGGGCAATTAATCCACATCCAGCTCAATGGAGAGAGATTATGCAGTCAAGTGAATCTCATTTCAAGCTGCTGCTCTGGGTGGGAGGGTATGCGTGGGCTACTCCATGACACAAAGACAAATGACCAGCGAGCGGGCGAGTGTGAGGAGAAGATTGGAGAAGCAAAGGGGGCAGCTCGTACGGCTTCTGCCGAAGTCCATAATCCACTGTTGACTTCCAAAGAGAAGGCGACGATTGAGAGTTTCTGCACTGATCAAATAAACACACGCACTGCCAGCACCAAGGTCATGACTCATGAGTTCGATTCCCGATGTAAACCTTAAATATTTGTATAAAAGCAACTGCTGAAATTACAATTATTGAGACCCTATGATTTGTGTCTCAGTGTGAATGAGCAGTGCAGTTTAGTCTCACATACTCAAGAACGCATGACGCTGATGTTTTCAGCATCTCAGTCCACATGAACTTCACCGTTTAATTTGATAAATACGATATATTTGTCACAAACAAACACAGAGAACCTAACTTGAAGAAATTATGACAGAAATATATTATATATTGTACAGTAGGGCATGTTTCTCATAATAATAACCATTTTTAAATTGTATTTTAAAGGAATGTCACACAATGTCACGCAACTTTTCATCCATGTTTTCATTTAAACTTAATTTATAGCATATTTGTTTGCCAAGCCACAAAAGGTTATTTTTTTTAAGATTAAAAAATAATAATAACGTTTTATCCATTAATTTCATTACCACCATTTATGATAATAACTTTGTATTAATCATAAAACACAGAATCCAGAAAAATGTAACAATTTATTAAGAAAAGAATATCATAGAGAACTATTATTGATCATAAAAATAATATAATATATATAATGAATATGAATATAATGAAATATATATATAATGAATTCAAATGATTAGACCTTTTTGATTATTAATATTTAATGAAACCATTCAAATAACTAAAACTGATTTCACATGACCCGAAATAATGTACTACAAAGCTTAAAACTCTTAAAACACAGAAGACCTGGAGGAGTTTATGATTTTCTTGACTCACCATGAGGAGAATTTCAAAGTGCTATAATGGATATTTTTGTTTTAAAGGAATGGCACATTTAGATAATATCCCCATTACCTGATAGACATCACTGAAACATGGGTCTTGAAATATCACCTGTGTCTGTGACGGCACTCTAGAGTCTAGACTAGAAAATAAAGTGACCCGATGCCATCAGATTCTACATTCAGCCAATCAGAACAGTTTGGGCAACTTTCCACATGTCCATCATTTTGTATGTTCACAGGGCAGCCCATATATGGCAAACAGGAAGAAGCCCATATATGGCAAACAGGAAGAAGCCCATATATGGCAAACAGGAAGAAGCCCATATATGGTAAACAGGAAGCTGAAACAGTGTTTAATTGCATATTCAGCTTCATTAGGAATTGTTAGCTTCTCAAGTGAGAACTTTCACCTAGAACACAATAGAACAAAAGGAAAACAACAAAAAACTAGATAAACACAAAAAACATGATCAATTCTGGTTGAATCTATTCTCAGAATGTCCCAGAATATGACAAGAGTGCATAAAGCCCAAAGCTAAATATTCGTATGACATTACAACAGAAGCAACATCTCAGAGGCAATATCTCTGCAATTCCCCTCATGCATATGCACAGAAGCTGCTGAACTGGTGACGTCTCCCAGCAGGAAGGATGGTCTCCCCGGACAGCCATGGAAGACACTCAGGCAATTAAACTAGTCACAGGATCCATACAAACCACTGTTCCCGCCGCCAAACGCGACACTAAAACTCTGAAACAGGTGCTGCTCCTAACAGATGAAATAAAGCAGCACCTTTTACTTCCACCATATTTTTATACGAGTACAAATCACAGAAGCACTTATGCTGAAAATTACCGCTAACATCCAATTTTTCCACCATCATTCCCCAAGATGAAGTACAGATGAGAAGTTGAATCCATTTATATGTAGAACTTGTTTGGCAGAGAATGTCATGCACTGGCATTTATAAAGGAGAACATGTAAAATTGATTTGTTACCAGTTACCAGTAAGATCAAAATGATGAGGGAAATGCATTGTGGGTTTGGTAAATGGAGCTGGGAAATGCATACAGAAATCATTACAGATGTCACTCCCACAGGTCAGGTCCATCATCCCCATATACACACACATATGGAGATGATGGGCCTGGATGACCAATGGATGTATATATATGCACTGTATAGCGGTAAAGGTACCACATTTTAGCAAGTAATCAAAGAAAAATTTAACAAATATAAATAAACAGTATCATCGATTTCGGGCGGAAACCTCATCTATCCCTATTTCTTACAAAACATTTTTTTTCATGAATCATTACTATTAATCACCCTTTGCGTATATATGTTGGTTTTGTTTAACCAATGAAAAGTATTAAAAAGAGCTTGTGACTAAACCTCATAACTGCATTGGATCCTCAAGCTGTTGGTCAAACCTCACACAGTTTGGGCCATCTCTGCTTGTTTTCAGTTCTTGTTAAAGAACTGGCTGTTTAAATAAGTACAGTGTTTTCTTTACTCAAGAAACACACACACACACACACAAGGCTTGGTCTCTTTGTGGGGGACTCTCCATAGACATAATGATTTCTATACTTTACAAACTGTATTTTCTATCCCCTAAACCTATCCATCACAGAATCCTTTTTGCATTTTTCAAATAGGCATCATTTAGTACGTTTATTAATCCATTTCCCTCGTTGGGATCGCTGGCTGGTCCCCCACAGTGTAGGTGATCTCAGGTTTTACTATCCTTGAGGAGACATTTGACAGACAAAACACGTATGTCCAGAATTCTCAGAAATTCGCTGGTCAAAAACCTTGTAACTATTTCAACTTGATTTTGGTAAAATGTCAACAAAATAATGACACATGCAGGTTTCTGACTATATATAATGCCACAATATCAACTTTGACATCATTGTTTTTTTAGGGCTGCACGACATTAAAGAAAAATGCGATATGAGACAACTAATTAACTAATGTGATATTCAATATGCGATATGATAATGCTTAAAGCGATTATCTTTAAAACATATTTAAAATTAAATGTTTCACATTCTTTTTGTGACATGAAAACATCCCTACAACTTCTGAAAGTGAACAGCAGTGTTTTACTGTATAAGAAGTATTATTTTACCATCAGTGTAAACCAAAATGCACATTGCAATATTTACATTTGAGATATTGTGATAATTTTTGATAACATTTGAGATATTGTGTGCAGCCCTAGTTTTTTTTTTTCCATTTCCTGAAAAGTTACATTTTTGGAGATATGATGTTTCTGCCCGTATATGGTAGTAAAACATTTAATAATAAAAAAGTAAATACATAAATAAATAGACTATACATATATGGTGGCAAACAACCATATTTTCAGGGAATATTCATACAAAAAAAGAATGAATGTATAAATTATTGAATTAATTAAATAGTTTATAAATTAATAAAAACAAGTTTTTTTTTTCTTCTCTTCATGGGTCCAGACATGGCAAATCTCTTCAATCCTATTTATATGCTACTTGCCACTACTGCCACTTTCTTATGCACCCTATCTCACAACACAATGTTCAAATAAAATTCAATAGGCCTATTCACGTTTTTTTCTTTAAACATGAGCTCCAACATATGTATTTAATCATGGAAAATAACTGTCCTGCAAAGTCTACAATTCAAAAGCACTGACCCCCGTGCATTCATACTTGGAAATAATACCGACATAATTACTGGCATCTAAATTGGCTGAGCAAACAACAAGCTAAATCTAGATACAATAAGCACAGTACAATAACTCGCTGCTAGGCTCACTCAGAGATAAATATGGAACATCCATCACTGATAATTAGAGGTAACATTATAAAAGTAGGCCAAAGCATTGCACATCTACTCGCCTTAAAAGCTACGCTGAAATACGGTTACATCCACGCTTTATTTAATCGTGAAGAAGGAAATTTAGGCCTTCAGCTCAACCATGTCAATCAGGAAAAATCGACAACAACAACACAACAATCCTATCTGGCAATAATAAATGATCATTTCAGAATAAGAGACTCAGAACAGATCAGTAAAGCTCAGCGATAAGTGAAGTGTTTACCTTAACATCTTTACAGTTCAACATTTCAAAGCAAAATAAACAGGTAAATTCAAAAGTTGCGAATAAATTGTACTTTTATAGACCGTTTTTTTATGAGAACTAGCTCTGGAGGCTGTTTCAGAGGTTTCTTACTTTCATTTAAGACGACGAGTATTAAATATTACGTTTTCCCAGAACAAAGTGCACTGATATCGCTCTTGAGGTGTCTCATCAAACAACCTTATATTTGCCTAAGTAGACTGCAAAATCTAAGCTGTACTGATCACATTTCTACTGTAGCTTAAGGCTGTGGGTCAAAGGTCCCCCAGTGGGAGCCCATTACGTCCTTTCAGAGTCGTTTCAGTGACCTTCATCGTCGTCTCCCCAAGCAAGAGAGGAATAACAATTATAACCTCAGGGATATGGTCCTTCAGTTATAAAGTGATTCTAATCAAACCAGCCTCCCTTTACATAATCAATAGTGCTTGAGCAGGACATGTGGCCTTTTTAATTCTTTACTATTTAAACCAACACTGATTCATACACACTTGGTTTGGATGCTTCAGGGACAGATATTTTTATTTTTCAATAATTTATAGTGCTTGTTTTTAAAAGAAAGACACTTCAAATGTTTCAGATAGTTTCAGCCTTACTGAAATGTTTGTAAAGTCGACCGGAAACAAGGAGTTCGCTGACTCTCATGACCAAGGTAGTGGCTCTGACTCTGTATATGCAGCAATAAAACCTAAAAGCCAAGTCAGTTTTCTTGTGCTATGGAAAGTTCACATACAACATTTGTGGATATGAACAAATACAATAGGAATTCATGATTTAAGGGTATGTTTTAGGTTAATGGTTATGTTCAAAGGTGCAGTAAGCAATTTCTGAGAAACACTGTTGAAAGTGGATCGGACAGAGCAGCACAACACACTTGTAGCCAATCAGCAGAAGGGGGCGTGTCCACTCATGATGGGGGAGGAGAGAAAGTGAGCAAGAGGGAGATTTGAAGACTGTAGAAAGAGAGATGGCTGAGAGACATTGCAACAGGACACTACGGATAGACACTACGGATAGACGGACACTATCCAAGCAAAAGTTACAACTTGTATTTGCAAGTTAGAGTAGAGTGAAGTGATAAACGCCTGTCTAAGGTGCCTCAGTAATATCAAATTTAATTAACCACGTGTCTTTAATCGTGTGTCACATGACACTGTTATTCATCGTCAAGCAATATTTTTAGCTGTATGATATTCAGCATACCAGAGCAGCATGTAAGGATAAATCGTAATGCATGAACAAGGTTCCCCTACTGACATCCCTATACAACGAGACCTTAGTCTCACTGAACTGTTCATAAATACTCCCTGTGTATGCATTCATGTAATTATTATGAGGAGACTAATGGAGTCTCGTGACTTTACATGATGCACAGGATCAATATTCACCGGGAGAGTAGTATTTATGTCTGCAGATGAAATCTGACACAGATATCAAAGGGTTGGAGACGCAGCCCTGTCGATGTAACCGAACACATCCACCCGGAGTCTGACATGATATCAACACGACGTGAGCCAGAAAGACAGATGCAAGAAACTTCTCTTGTCTAAGAATGGATATTATGTCTGCAAGGCATAAATATATGGCTAAGAGAGCAAAATATGAAACCTAACAGCCCAGAAATTGTCAATATCACCTACATAAATGCACTGAAATTAAACAGATTGAATTAAATGTATAGACATAAATGGCACATAAATAATGTAAATAGACATAAATTAAATAGACATAAATGGCACACATACTGTAAGACAAATAAAAAAACACAAAGGTAATTATTAGAATAAAGCATATTAGAAATATTAGAATGATTTCTGAAGGATCATGTGACACTGAAGACTGGAGTAATGATGCTGAGAATTCAGCTTTGCATCACAGGAATAAATTACATTTTAAAATATATTAAAATAGAAAACAGTTATTTTAAATTGTAATAATATCTCACAATATTACTGATTTTTACAGCATTCATTATAAAATAGCTAAAATGCAGCCTTAATGAACATAGGAGACTTCTTATGCAAACCCCAAAACCTTTAACAGTAGTGTAGGTCATTTTTGTGTAGAATGTGAATTCAAAATTTTGAATTCCTTTTCTTTTTTTTTTTTTCTTTTTTTTCTGCAAACCAAAATATTTTTAAGGATGGCCTTGTAAAGCACATTTGTGAGTCTGCTCAAGCTGTCGCATCCGTGTTTTCACATGCAATACAGTAGTACAATACTGTAGGCATCTTACAACAGTTCCCACACAAGCGATTTTATAGATTATCATGACAGAATATGCTAATCAAAGACTTGAAGATCACATCAGCAACATAAATTCATCAACTAACCATTCAGAAACGTCCTGTTGCATTCTACGTGTTTCTTGAGTCTCTCCATCATTGTCCGACTCCAGTTTAAATATATATGGCAGAAGAGTTTCTGACATGTCAGTGCATGTCTTGCATGTGGTAATCGGAGCTCCTGACACACACACACACACACACACACACACAAGCTGTTGAAGCTCCGCCCTCTGTGCCCAGGAGCAGCAGCTCATTTGCATTTAAAGGGACACACACAAAACGACGCGTTTTTACTGACCCTCAAAAAGGGACAATTTTAACATGCTGTAAAAAAATATATATCTGTGGGGTATTTTGAGCTAAAACTTCCCATACACACTCTGGGGACAACAGAGACTTATTTTACATATTGTAAAAATGGGCATTATACATTTAATATCACATCATGCCAGAGAGATTATACCTTAGTTTTTATCTGTAAAACTTTAAAGGTGCCAATAATTGAACCACTGTATACAAAATATTCAAAATAGTCTTTGTAGGTAATAAGTAATATTTACTTAAAGTCTGAGAACATTTTGTGCTTAAATTGAGTGAAAATCAGCTTATTTTCAGCTTATTCAAATGAAAAAAGTACACATTCTTTCCCTCATACATTTGCTTAACCACAAAGTGGTTTTCAGTGTGCAAAAATGACAACCTCCAGCTACAGCAGCGTATAAACACATTTAACCTCATCTGCTCCAGGCAGCCTGTGGATCCGTGGATTTGCTCGCTTGTTGCACTTTCTTTAAAACTTTAAACCAGCCGGTTGCTCTGGGCATGCCTGCATTAGTTATGTTTTGTTTTGGCCTGAAGATCAAGTAAACTCTACAAAATCCTCTTTTGAGAAACACACTAATTCTTATGTTGCTTCTTCCTCCGATGATACTGGAACGCGGGAGCAGATGCTCCAGGCAAAGTTTTATTGCATCCGTTAAGGGCTCAAATACTGACTGACCTGTCAGGTTCACATACAATCACATTACAAAAACCAGCCAAAACTGGACCTCCTAAATAACTTGAATGCTTTAAAGAAATACTTGCATCATAAGGGAAACTGATTTTTGGCTTCTTCATTGCCTAAAGTTATCAAATGCAATCATTTATATAAGAAAGCTATTTTCAAAGCATGTGCCAAAGCACAGACCACTGAGGAAGAAGCAAAACCTCACTAACTTAGTTTAAAAAAACTAGGTATCTCTAAATCATCAGTTGCTGGACATTCAAAGGCATAGAATCTCTGCAGTCTGCCGGGCTGGTGCTCCATTTATCCGCCCCCTTCTCCTGTGTGGATTACTCTTTAAAATTTAAACCAAGCATAAAACCAGCTCAGGGAGTACTCGCAAAATCCCTTGTCAGCCTCCATCCAATTACTCTGCACTGGTTCAATGGACATCAATGACAAATTCCTCTGTTCGGAAATAATTAAAACAGATAGGTTTGATGCCCTAGCGTTGTCTAAACTCTGCTCATTAAAGAAGTGCACAAAATCACTCTGTTATTACTTTGACTCTTTCTAATTGTTGTGCAGTCTGTAGAATACATATTAGAAGACTTTAATGTAAAATATATTTCTGACTTTAAAGGCTTTTCACAGAGCGTCATCAACCTTCCTCTGCAGAGACTAGAAATGCTTGCTTTTTAAAAGGTAAAACCTTCTATTTCTGACCCAGCTCTGAACTGCCCAAAAATAGCAAATATGCGTGGAGTTTATGTTAGAAGTGGCATACTCATGCATTATTCCCGGTGGTGGATCTGGATTTGGGTAGTTGATGCATGCCCAACATGCCCAAGAAAAAAAAAAAAAACGACAAAAATTTTGATGAATATCTAATATGAATGTAAATTCAATTTAACAGTCCTGTGGTGTGACAAATGAAAAAACAAGTACTCCATGTAGTCTTTAAATTAACATGAGATCATAAAAAGCTGCATAACTAATTATAAAATAATTTTTCAAAAATAATTTATATAGTACAGCATATCCAAAAGAGTGTTATTTTTGGCTTAAATTGTTATCAACAGCATAAGCACCTCATTGTATCAATAACAAACTGTATTTTTCCTGCCAACTAAAGAATAATTTGTCACGACACACTAAATGCATGCTCCCGTAACTTGTTTTGATGAAATAACGCTTGCCAAGACAATAAATGTACATGAAAACATAACTGAATCACTGTACATGAGCCAACCTATTATGAGTCTTTCCTAATACAGGATGGCAGCATTAGGGTTAACTCTTGCATTGGCATTCACCACAACCAACTTTAAACAACTTAAAGATGCAATTCATAATCGTAATATCAGTTTATTCTTAAATTCTACATTCTTAAAGAGGACCTATTATGCCCTTTTATAAAGTCTTGATTTTGTTTTTGGGGCCTACTGGAATAGGTTCTCTTACGAGAGGTTCTCTCGTATTGCGTAAGCTAGCTTACGCTGCAGGGAAAGATTCATCTTTGCTGAGATATTGAAGCCAAAAAATTATTTCATAATTTGTATCCATACACAACGCAGTTCCTCTGCGGCAGACCTAGAGCAGGCTAGCTAGCAGCTCATTGGTTCGCTCAGAGAGAACTGCTTAAGCCTATGGGAGAGCGGGGCTGAACCCGCTTCCAATGAGAGGCGCCCGCGCGCTCATTGCGTCATAGCCCGCCAGAATGGGCGTGGCTATGGTGTATATAACAGTCTCTCCCAGGCTTATATGTTGATTCATTTCATCTTCAGCAAGCTGCACGCTTCTGCTGTCCTGAGAAAAGCCGTCGCCGTCGAGAAGGCATCACTCTAGCGAGCTCCCGGACCCTGAAGAAGCCGGCCGTCTTCGCCACCTTCAGCCGCCCTGCAAGCTAGCGCCATCCGACGACTGTATCCTTCTCTTTTCTCTATTTATATCTAAAAGAGCCGAGCGTCTTTTTAAAGATGTCTCGTTTTTCCTGCGGCTCTTGCCGCGCTCGTCTCGAGGACGGAGACCGCCATGTCATCTGCGCTCTCTGCCTGGGACTCGAGCACGCAGAACTCGCCCTCGCGGATGGAGGATGCGACTTCTGTGAGAGCCTGCCGTTGTCGTCCCTGCGGGCACGACTTCTGGCAGCAAAATCCGCTCCTGCGCCGCCTTCCTCTTCGCCGCGTAAGAAGAAACGCCGCTCCCAGAGGCCGCCGGAGCCCCCAGCGGAACCATGCGGGCCGCCGCCGCCGCTTCCCGCTTCCCGCTCTCCCTCCCCGGCCCTGCCGGACATACAGTTGCCGCCGAGTGGCCGCTCTGTCGCTTCCGATGACGCCGCGGAGGAGAAGGACTCATGTTCACTGCTCGCATCAGACAGTGAAGATTGGTCATCTCTCGGATCCACGAGAGAGTCGGCGGGGATCCGCGCCGGGATAGAGGAGGAACTAATGCGCCTCCACTCACAGGCCGTCGAACGCCTCGGTCTCGAGTGGTCTCCTCCACCCGAGCAGGCCCCGAACCGGATGGACGGCAGCTTTTTTCATCGGCGCTCGACCCCCGCGTGTAACCGGGCCGCCCCATTCCTGCCTGAACTTCACACAGAGCTGACGAAGTCCTGGAATGCCCCGCTCTCGGCTAGAAACCGCTCCGATATATCCGCCTCGCTGCGCTCGGTGGACGGAGCCGCCGAAAAAGGTTACTCAGCCATGCCACCCATTGAGGACTTGGTCGCCGCACACCTCTGCCCGCCCTCTGCTAGATGGCGCTCTTCCCCCACGCTTCCTTTGAAAGCTTGCAGAGCGACCTCGAGCTTTCATGCTCGCGCCTACGCCGCCGCCGGTCAGGCCGCCGCAGCGCTGCATTCTATGTCTGTCCTCCAAGTATTACAGAGCGATATTCTCCGTGAGTGGGCCGAAAGCGGTAGAAACCCCTCCCCCGCTGTCACGGATCTGAGAAGTGCTACGGACCTCGCCCTTCGCGTCACTAAAGCCGCCGCACAAGCTCTGGGGAGATGCATGGCCAGCCTTTGTGTTGCCGAGAGACACTTATGGCTCACGCTCGCCGACATGGGAGATTCTGAGCGCGCCGCGTTTCTTAACGCGCCCCTCTCCCCGACGGGCCTTTTTGGATCTGCTGTCACGGGAATCGTCGATCGCTTTTCTGAGGTCCAGAAAGCTACTCAGGCGATGAATTTGTTTCTGCCCCGCCGCGCTAGCTCTTCCGCGGGCCGCTCTCGCGAGCCTCCTGCCAGAGCTGCACCACAGCGCCCCCCTCCGCAGACTCAAACAGCCCAGCGCAGACAGGCCCTCGCCCTGCCAGAGCTGCACCACAGCGCCCCCCTCCGCAGACTCAAACAGCCCAGCGCAGACAGCCCTCGCTCTCGCTCTGACAGCCGCCGCAGACCGCCGCCCCCTCGAGGCCCGCGACCTAAGATCACGGTGAAGCCTGATCATCAGAAGTCTGCCTAGCAAAGTCAAGAAAACGACGGTGCTCTCCCGCTGCGGCCGGACCGCCGTCAAAGCTTCGCCCTCTGCCAGTCCCCGTTATTTCGCCGACTGCTGTAGTGTTGACCGCCACAAACAAGCCGGTGTCCCAGCCCGCTTGCGAGCGACAAAAAGCCGTTTTTACGGCTACCGAGATAAATCTCAAAAAGAGAAAATTTGCCAGTTGTGTAGAAAATGTGCCCACAATCATGTGCTCACCCATACACACAAGCATAACATATCCCGTGTCTCTATCAAAGCCCCATCACATGAAACGGGCACAGCCCGCTCTAATATCAGAGAACATAAACACGCCCACGAGCTCGTGCGCGTGTCCCCTCTCTGCTCGCTCTGTTTCACGGCCCATAGACTCCTCTCTGAGTGCAAATCCCGTTGCCACACACATTCAAAGCGCGCCCACACACTGTGTCCAGCCCGCTATGTGCAGCAATCAGGGCGATATAGCCATTCGGCCACTAGCCGCATGCTCCAAAGCGTGGGAAGCCATTCCAGTCATTTCCCCGTGGGTACTAAGCATTATAAAGAACGGCTATCTGCTACAGTTTCGCCGCCGCCCGCCTCGTGCGCGCGCGCGGCTCGAATCTACTGTCAGCCCGCTGGCCACCGGCACGCTCCGCTCAGAAATTGCGACGCTGTTGCAAAAGGGCGCCATAGAGAGAGTCCCACCATCTATGACCGAGTCGGGGTTTTACGGCCGTTATTTTCTGGTTCCCAAGAAAGACGGCGGCCTCAGACCGATTTTAGATCTCAGGTCTTTGAACAAAGTGCTCATGAAGAGACCGTTCAAGATGCTCACTACCAGGAAACTCCTCGCGCAGGTGCGCCAGGGGGACTGGTTCATCTCTCTAGACCTGAAAGACGCCTATTTTCAGATCCAGATAAATCCCCGTCACAGGCCATTCTTACGTTTCGCCTTCGAGGGTCATGTTTATCAATACGCCGTTCTCCCGTTCGGCTTATCCCTGGCGCCCCGCACATTTACGAAGTGCATGGATACGGCGCTCGCCCCCCTGCGGAGCCAGGGGCTGCGCATATTGAATTATCTGGACGACTGGCTGATTTTGGCCCAATCACAGACGGAGCTTCTGTCGCACCGCGCAGTTCTCCTCGACCATCTGAAAACGCTGGGCCTCTCTGTCAACTGGACAAAGAGCTCCCTTCAACCCAGTCAATCGATTTCCTTTCTAGGAATAGATTTGAACTCGGTCACGATGACGGCTCGCCTGTCTACACAGCGCGCGCGCAGTGTACAGCGACTGGCCGCCTCGTTTCAGATGGGCACCCGCTCACCTCTGAAAAATTTTCAGAGGATGCTGGGTTACATGGCCTTAGCCTCCGCTGTGCTTCAGCTGGGCCTTCTGCACATGCGTCCGCTTCAGCTTTGGTTAAACAGCCGTGTACCCCACCGCGCGTGGAACACGGGCCGCCAGCTGATCAGAGTTACGCAGACATGTCTCACGGCGCTGCAGCCATGGACAGTAGCAGAATGGTTTCGACAGGGCGTCACGATGGGGACCTTTTCCCGCCGAAAAGTCATCTCGACAGATGCATCCAACACGGGTTGGGGTGCAGTCTGCGAGGGCTCACCGGCCTTCGGCCATTGGTCGACACAGGACAGCCCCTTACACATAAACTGTCTGGAAATGCTTGCGGTCGAGAACGCGCTTTCGCGCTTCCTCCCGCTCATTCGGGGACACCACGTCCTGATCCGTTCGGACAACATGGCTGTGGTCTCCTATCTCAACCGTCAGGGCGGTGTCAGGTCCAGGAATCTCTTCCTACTGACACACCGCATTTTAGATTGGTCTCAGAGCCGCCTGCTCTCGCTCAGAGCGACGCATGTGCCGGGCCATCTGAACGACGGTCCAGACATACTGTCCAGGAACCTCATCTCCTCAGGAGAATGGTCCCTGAACACACAAACGGTCCAAATACTGTGGCGGCTATTCGGCAGAGCAGAGGTGGACCTCTTCGCGTCAGAAGAGAACGCTCACTGCCCAATATTTTTCTCAAGGAGCGAGGACGCGCTAGCCCAGGAATGGCCTCGCCGCCCGCTCTATGCATTCCCTCCGATCGCTCTGCTACCACAGGTAATTCAGAGGATCAGGGACACACGCCACTCGGTGCTCCTCATAGCCCCGCGTTGGGAGAGTCAGAATTGGGTTCCGGAGCTCACTCAGCTGTCGCAGACAGCCCCGTGGCCCATCCCAGTCAGAGCAGATCTCCTCTCTCAAGCTCGCGGCACGATCTGGCACCCCCATCCACGGCGCTGGGCGCTACATGCATGGGTGATCAACGACTATTCGTCGATTTGCCAGAAGGAGTAAGAAACACTATCATACAGGCTAGAGCACCTTCCACGAGAAGGCTCTATGCGTCTAAATGGTCTGTGTTCTCAAAATGGTGCACCGACAAACATCTGGACCCACGGTCATGCGAGGTGCCGTCTTTGCTTGTTTTCCTTCAAGAGATGCTGGACAAGGGCAGGTCCCCCTCCACTCTCAAGGTTTACGTGGCAGCCGTCGCGGCGTTCTCTGAACCCCGACGCGCTCAGTCCCTGGGCAAAGACGAGTTAGTCATCCGCTTCCTCAGGGGAGCTAAGAGGATGAACCCTCCGCGCCCCGCTTCGGTTCCTATCTGGGATCTTTCTATAGTTCTCGAAGCTATGAAAGCACCCCCGTTCGAACCGCTCGAGTCTGTGGACCTAAAATACCTCTCGCTCAAAACCGTTTTTCTGACGGCTCTGTCCTCAGTAAAACGCGTGGGGGATCTTCACGCGCTCTCATCCAGCGCCGCGTGTCTCGAGTTTGGCCCGAATGATTCTGTTGTCATTCTCAAACCTAGACATGGCTATGTCCCGAAGGCGATTGGTACCCCGTTCAGGGCTCAGATTATTTCCCTATCGGCTCTGCCTTCATCCGATAGTGAGCGCGACGCCAATCTCCTCTGCCCGGTGCGGGCTCTGAGATTGTACACTACGCGCGCTGCCGCGTTCAGACGCGCTGAGCAGCTTTTCGTGTCGTTTGGGGGGCGCACCAAAGGTCTGGCCGCCTCTAAACAGACACTGTCTAGATGGATAGTAGACGCTATCGCCTCTGCTTACGCATCTAAATGCATGCCCTGCCCTCTGGGCATCAGGGCGCACTCCACTAGAGGCATGGCCTCATCGTGGGCATGGTCCTGTGGAATTTCCATTCATGACATTTGTGTGGCCGCGGGATGGGCCTCCCCGTCCACTTTTGTCAGATTTTACAACTTGGAAGTTCCCGCCTTGCAGGCAAAATTACTAGCTGTCTAACGACCAGCTCCCTAAGAAGCTGCATTACTGGGAGTCCCTCACACAACCGGTTCGCCCCTTGTGCTCTCCTTAAATGCTTATACACTTCATGTGCCCGCTCTGCCGGCCTCATACATGCTTATGTATACACTTCATGTGCCCGCTCTGCCGGCCTCAAATTACATTCACTCCACGTTAAAAATCCCCCGGTATCACCCTGGGATTTATGAGTGGATTCATAGCGCGCACGGCGTTGACCAGGTGTTCCCGCAGCGTAAGCTAGCTTACGCAATACGAGAGAACCTCTCGTAAGAGAACGAATCGGTTACCTAACGTAACCTCGGTTCTCTCTAGAAGAGGGAACGAGTATTGCGTTCCCGGCCGTGCTTGCGCTACTAGCGTTTCGCTTCACGCTGAAATAAATCAACATATAAGCCTGGGAGAGAATGTTATATACACCATAGCCACGCCCATTCTGGCGGGCTATGACGCAATGAGCGCGCGGGCGCCTCTCATTGGAAGCGGGTTCAGCCCCGCTCTCCCATAGGCTTAAGCAGTTCTCTCTGAGCGAACCAATGAGCTGCTAGCTAGCCTGCTCTAGGTCTGCCGCAGAGGAACTGCGTTGTGTATGGATACAAATTAGGAAATAATTTTTTGGCTTCAATATCTCAGCAAAGATGAATCTTTCCCTGCAGCGTAAGCTAGCTTACGCAATACTCGTTCCCTCTTCTAGAGAGAACCGAGGTTACGTTAGGTAACCGATTCGTTTTCATGCTTGAATGTTCAAAAAGCAATTTTTTTTTTTACATATTTTACATTGTTGCGGCTCCTCTCTTCCCCGTCTTTCAGCAACGCTCTGTTTAATATCAGACTCTTGGTGCGTTCTATTATTTATCCGTGTCGGAGTTCCGACTAGGAAGACAGACGTTGCCTAGCAACACGCACCAACACGCCCCCTTTCCTCGGATTTTCCCGCTCGGATTTCGGACAAACGTGAGGACACCGAGCAAGAACTCTGATACAGAATCCAAGATGGCTGCGCCCTGTGTGACTTAGTATGAATTGTTTTCATTGTTTTTGGACCACTTTGGTTGTTTAAATGAAGGTTTTAATCACTCGTATTACTGCAATACCTTACTGCGTCAGTATCACTGCCTGTGGGTATGGGAATCGGTCTTGTTGTGAGTGCAATATTGAATGAAGCCTTTCAAACGGGTGTTACTAACGTGGCTAGTTTTGCTAACAGAAGATAAACTAAAAGATGAAATAAACTGAACATTTTAGAAGTTCAAATGGCTGAGTTTTGATAAGCGCCTGGTACTCGGCCAGTGCTACCATAGCAACAGCTTTCCGGGTGGTGTCCATGTTTTTTCTCCGACTCGGACGCGCAAAACATACCAGAACGCTTGAAGTGTGGAAATGGTGTCATATCCGAGGGCCGAGTCGGTTCGTTGACAATATTAGAACGCACCATCTATGAACCGCCTCCTTCCGAAAAACACAATTTGTTCTGATTGGTCAGCTGAGCCAGTGCGTTGTGATTGGTCATCTGCTTCGAGCATGTTTTGGAAATGTCATGACGCTTTTTATTTTGCGTTTGGCTTGGGCGGGAATTATTTAAATGAAGGATACTGTGACAGGTTTATATATTCCTGGAAGAAAACTCAAGACTACAATTGAGGTGTTTCAGTAAGTTCAGAAACAGTGACACTGACATAGAGAATAATTCCTTTTAGAGTGACTGTGCTTTGCTAATGATGATGCTACAGTAGCAATTTGTTCAGCTGAAATTTCGAGAGACAAACAATTTTACTTTGACTGGTTTAATTATGATTTAAGAACACGACACCCTGAACAGCATAATGACTTCAATTTCCCTATTACCTAAATTTAAACACTGAAACTTTATTTTCGTTTTTGGTTTTCAGCAAAATTAAAACTTTTGTGTTTCGGTAATACAAAAAAATAAAAAATAAAAAATAAAAAATCGCCTTGTAAAATTCAAATCGAGTGATGAGTTTTGTTAGCTAGAAAGATTGATATCTACCTAAACAAGATGCTAATCTGTTAAAAGATCCAGCAATTGTGAGATACTAAAGCATGATCCCTGCTAAAATGTCTAGTTCCGAATGAACTTCCATGCTGGTCCAAGATGGTTTATACTAGTTTGGTGCTTATCCATGTTTAAGCATGAACATTTGATAATCGCAATATTCCTGAAGAAAGGGAAGCCTACTGTTAAGCTAGTTGAGAGTCCTAGAGAAAAGTTATCCTCTTTGGGAATATTTGGATATGTAGTGATTCAGAGACGGCTGTGATAGGATCTGAAATTGAGACAAAACGTGTCTTGATCTCACATGACCTCACACTGCTTTAATCCATCAGCCTCCATTGCCCCTGCTGTTTAAGAGTATCAGGTGACGTCTGTGGGAAGCGAGTCACCTCCAGATACACCTGCGTGCTCTTGGCATCTTCACAGCGACAGCGGAGCTAATGCCAGCTGACGCGACCCCCTTGCTGTGACATGAAGTGTCTGTAGAGGTGCAGACAGCGACGTCTCAGAGGACTAGATTCACAGTCACAGAGTTAGTGAGTGAAGACTGGACGGCAGACGCAAACACGCACATACACGCTCAGAAGAGCTGTCGAGCTGTTAGGGAGATTTACACGAGCACACACACACATGCAATCTTGTATAGGTCCTATTGATATCTATTATTCTTACTTACTATGGCATCAGCTAGTTCTAATAAATGAAACCTCAAATGACATGGCTTGAGAAGAGAGTACTAAATTACTTTTTCTAAGAGAACAGACTTAATCCTGTTGGTAAAAAACACAGACTTACAGTACATTGAAAGAGGGATCTGAGCCATATCTATGATCAACCATCCAGAACACGCTTCAAACTACTTAGCAACACCCTAGCAACCACCCAGAACACCATTGAAACTACACCATGGCAGCAACTCAAAAATAATGATGGGAACCATGAACCAATTTTCCAAAACAATGAATCTCTAGCGCAAAAACTATCATACTCTAAATGAGTATAAATTTATCTATTCTCACTCTTAAATATGATTAATTATTATGAACCGGATCATTTCAGTGAATTAAAAACTTACAGCGCAACCAACGATTCCTGAACTTTATGAGCGGTTAGTTTAGTTGGAGCGGTTACTAAATTATATACATTAATATATGCAAATATACATTTATATATGTAATTATATTTATACCTATATTTTAGATATTTATATTTTAGTCATTTATTTGTCATTGACTTGATTTATAGATAAATTGATAAATTAATGAAGAACTATGAAAAGGTTTTTACAACATTTGTGCTTGTTTATAAATGTTATTTATAGTTATACATTTGAATTTAATTTGAATTTATATGACATTGATTAGACTTATTATCAAAAAAAAATCTGTAAAAATCATTAAAAAGCAAACACAAAATGTTTGGCTAAATCCAATAAAAAATATATTATATGAAATATATAAAATACTAAAATAAATATGTTCTGCTGAAACCTGAAATGATCTCAAAATTTCACAACAAGACATACATACATGCATACTGTCCAGACAGACAGACAGACTTACATACATCAGGGTTTCTGCAGGTAAAATAAAAAAGGTCATACTAATACAGCTATTGACGTCTGGATTGATATTGACAGATTAACAGATTGATGTCACTTTTTCCATTTTTCTGGTCTAGTTTTATTCCTGTCCACCGCTGTACAAAATGCCCACGTCATCTCCACGTTGACATCCGCGTTTATCACACTAACGTACATATTCTGTGACAGCAAATAAAAATGATTAATTATGAAGCCTATATTCAAATAAATTGATAATATTAAAATTTCTTCAAAACTATCTACATTTTTAATGCCTGTAGGATTCTAATTTAATGCTTTTTAATGCCATTTAAGGCCTTAATTTTCACAAAATCCATTTAATGACTTTAAATGCTTTTTAATACCCCGCGGAAACATACAGATGTCAGTCGGTAATGGAACTGAAATTGCTAAATCCTTACGATTCGATACGACATCAGGCAAGACAGTTTCAAAGTAAACACTTCCCACATTTTCTGCAGAAAACACAGACAAAAAAAATCTGGTACTAGTTAAAATATTGAGTTCTTAATCAGAACATATTATGAAATAAACTAACATGTGGTCCGTGAGAATTCATATCAAATGTTTACACAAGCTGAAAAATAACTGATTCAAGGTGTCCTGATCTCGTTTTTCAAGGCAGATCGACTCATCTGTCATAGAATCACTAGTCAGTAATTATTTGACAGCAGAAGACTGAACATTTCTGCACTAATGTTACTATTCAGAGAAAAGAGGGAGAGAATTGCCGTTTCTATCATTTTTGACAAGTAAATTAAGCTTTTGTCATTTAACAAGGCTGTCAGTGGATGACAGCGAGCGATTGCTCGGTTAGTCAGTAGTACAGCTTATAATCTTAACCAACCTTGCTGCTTGAAAATGAGCCTGCCTGTCACGTTTCCTTCTGTTTGCCCACTCTCACAGACAACCTTGACTATCTTTTTCTGCACACAATCACTCAGAGCACTGACAAGAATGGATGAAGTCGGCTGAATGTGGTGTCTTTGTTGATCTGAATATATGTTTTTCATACTCCTGGTCAAAGGTTACAGACAAGGTCCAAAATTAACTCTTTGCCACATCTGTCAATTTACAGGCTGCAATATTTCTTACCAAACTGCATTTTTTCAAATTAAAATAAACAACATTGGGATTAATTAGCCGTTTTGTTGTTGTTGTTTGTTTGTTTGTTGTCCCTTGGATATTTATGACAGAGAAGGTTACTGTGTCTATATGTTACAAAAACATCAAGTCACATGCTAACTAGTTGCAAAGCATTTTTGAGTTTACGCAACTACAAGAGTAAACTGGTTCACTCAATCTACCACTTTATATTAATTCAAGGACATCAGGTAGACTTCTCTTTGGAAAAAAAAAAGATTTCATTAAGAAAGCAAGTTCTAGCCAAAGCCACTTGCAGTACTTTCTTTTCAAATCAATACCAGGAAATATCAAGGCTAATACTACCAATTCCAAAATATCTAATAAATGGAAAGTCTGAAAGGTTTCTTAAGATACAATGTTTTACATTAAAAATCCATATTAACCTAAAAAATAAATAAATAAAAGCACAAATTATCAGACTCATTTTATTATTTTCAATGCATTAACTAGGCTACTTCTAAAGTAAAAACACTGCACTGCACAACCCTATAAAGCCTATTTTATAAAATATGTTCAACATTTATATTTACAGAAGTTAAATAACATCAAATGGTGCTTCTTTCCTCTGTCATTATCTTTAGCAAACGCTGCTTTTTAGTGTTTGACAACTACTTGCTAATCTAGTTATAGTTTATATGTGCACTGCTGTTCATAAATTTGGTGTCAGTAAGATTGTTATATTATTTATAAATACGAATTTCTTATTTCAGGAAATAAATTAATACTTTTATTCAAGCAATAAAGACATTTATAATGTTAAAAATATTTCTATTTTTAAAAAATGCTGTTCTTTCGATTAATCAAAAAAAGGTATCACTTTGCCATAACCGGAAAAAAATTATATTTTAAAATGTATTAAAGCATAAAATTGTTATTTTACATTGTAATAATATTTCACAATATTACTGTTTTTGCTTAATTTTTTAGCGTGGAAGCCTCAGAAAGCTGTTCGGCCATAATTAATTTTGTAATGTCCGTTGAAATACTTAAATTGTAATACTTAAAGTTAAAGCTTTACTTAAAAAAGCACTCTAGCGGTTAACAAACATAACTGCATGCATCTTGCAGAAGAACATTGTACCCGGAGCCACTTCTCTGTGAATGTCTATGGCGAGTCACGCAGGTACTGGGCTACTCAGCAGTGGAACGGCCCAAACCAGGGATGGAAATTAACTTTTTTGTCCACCGGCCACTGTGGCTGGTGGATTTCAAAATCTACCAGCCACTCAATGTTTTTACCAGCCACTTTCTTGTTTTTAACCGACAATGTGTGACTGCATGTGAAAATTAATACTACAAGAATACTTAAGCAGTTCATTTAATCTCAAGTCTCAATGAAATACTGACATTTTCTCTTTCTCTCACCCTCGGCCTCATCCACCTAATCTGTCATTTATTTTTGTTTTGATGATAAATTGAGCCAGCCTCCAAAAGTAATTAACCTGTCCTGTGATTTTTTTTTCTCTCACACAACACTCTCCAGACACGGATTTATGAGCTATAGTATGTTGGTTGCCTTTACATTAGAATAATATTTAATATAATCTAGATATGAAATGGAATAAATAGCATTCAATACAAAATGAATATGTCTCATATATTGACATCAAGTTTTATGTGATAAAATATTTGCTTTGTTGTGCATTAGAACCACATCAGGCATTTAGTACAAAATAATTTATTGAAGCATCCAGATACTTCACCACGTGACAGAAGCTAGGCTCCTGATTGGTTAACGCGGCGCGAATTGACGCTAAAGTTCAGATTTTTCAACTCGGGCGGCAGACGCGAATTCGCGTCAAACGCGTGAATGCACAAAAGCACTCAATAAAATCATGCGCGCGGAACGCGTCAGACGCTCGAACTTGCCGCGCGAATGAGGCGTATTCGCATCTACCACGGCGCGCTCTACACCTCATTCGCGCCGCAGGAATTTTTTACGCGCGTAACGCGTCTTTGCATTGACTTAACAATGAAATCACTCGCGCCAGACGCTCTATTCTCGTCTGGTGTGAACGCACCATGATGTTTTCTCTGCCGACCTCTACGCCTGCGATGTAACGCCACATTTTGTTTGAAGGTGTGCCTCCTCTAAAAGTGTCCGCCGTCCGGGTGAAACAGTATGCTATTTTTATTTACCCGCCACGGTGGCCGGTAGGTGAAGCGAGTTTACCCGCCACAACACAAAATCACCCGCATTTGGCTGGTGGCGGGTGCTAATTTCCATCCCTGGCCCAAACCAGTCTAAAATAGTCCAAATATAAACACTTATTATAGGTGTACCGTAGTGATTCAAGATAAGACAAAAACACGGCTCGGAAAATGGATTCATGGTGTACTTGCTTAAAGGTGCATTGCACAAGTCTCTGAGTTTTTGCAGAACTATGCCCCCTCTGGCGACAAGCGAAACTGCAACCAGAGGTGTGCACGCTCATGGACCACATGCATACGCACGCTTGCACGAGCACGAGCTGTTCATAACCAAAGGAGCATCAGCCGCACAAATCTTTTGTTTACAGTCATAATGTCTTCAGAGGTAATAAAGTTATAAATCTGCAAGTCATTTTAAATATAGGAAAGGAAAGGCATTTGAGTAAATTACACACTTATGTGTGAGGGGAAAACAGGGGTAGTAGAAAACTTCGTTTTTTGTTTCCATCTATCTCCATGTTGAACTGTTGTATGTGTTTACTGTATCCACTTATGATTGTATTATTATGGAAACACGTTCATGAACAATATAAGTTATTACTTTGTAAAAGCCAACAGAGGATCCCGTTTGAGCCCTAGAGCAGACCGGAGATCTCTCCATTTGTTGAAAGCCTTCCCGATGTTGACTCTCGTCTTATTCCGACGCCTGTCTGACTCCATTTTGGCCCTTTTGGTGGCACTAGACAAAAGTTTTCTTTTCTTTGTCTTACGTGGAGTTTGCGTTGGGGTTTGGAATTCTCTTAGAATCCATCTTCTACTTTTGTCGAAAAGTTGACTAAAGTTTTGTCGCTCGAGTTGTCTTCGCTCAGCTGATACGGAGAATGGCGGCAAATACACAAACCTGCCAGACATAGCCAGGTGAGCGTGAACGCGCATGACGTCACGCCCAGTCTCAAATTCCGTCCCGAATGCCTCTTATTTATTTTACTGTACAGGATTATAGAGGCAATCGCAGTGATCAGAGAAGGGCTCATTCAGCCCATCAGGCAATTGTTTAAGCATGTATTGGTTAGAAAAACGGGTATTTTAAACATAAAATGTTGCGCAATCCACCTTTAAAATACAAATTTTGTCAATTCTGAACACAAAAAAAGGAAGTAATGCAGCTTTAAAGCAACACCAAGTGACTTTTCCTCTGTGGTCGCCCTACAGGTTGGAAGCGGAATTGTCCATTACTGCTGTCGTAAATAATTTAGCCTACGGCATCCTACTGTCGCACGCGCACGCACATGCTCTCTGTTTATCCAGCACCGCGGCTTTGGAATCAACAATGGCCACAGACAAGGTAGAGTATGATGCATGATTTTATGAAAGTGTAGTTGTAGTCTACTGTCGAGTACGCTCCACCTATCGGGAATTGTAACGCTTGCTGTAAAGCAAGTCAAATTTGTAGTTTTCTTAGGTCTTATTCGCACTACAAAAACACGACCCGATCTGGCAATCTTACATAGCGTGGATATATCAGATAAAGGACCGCAAAGCGGTGGCATAAGTGAATTTCACCATGTCACGACTTGATGAACCACTGAAACAATTTTGAAAAAATTTTGAAAACATTATTTTAAGGTAAAAATTCTTACTTAGTGTTGCTTTAAGGAAATAATTCCCTATTCGAAAGAGTCATAGCAATGCCTATATAAAAATAAAGGTTCTTTATATGAATGTATGGTTAAATAACCTTTTACATCCATAAAACCTTACCCACTGCAGGTTATTTATAGTGGATTTTTTTTTTTTTTTTTTTAGATTATTAAAATGTTCTTCACACTAAGAAAATTGTTCTTTTAAGAACTGTTCAATGAAAGGTTCTTTATGGAACCCAAAATGGTTCTTCTATGACATCTCTGTGAAACCCCCTTTTCGAACCTTTGACAGCTTTCAACCCAAGCCTCACAGATCCAAACTGTCCTTTGTAATGAGCAAAATTAACAACATGGGGTCACCGTGTCTATATGCTGCACTCGCTGCGGCAGACAATGCCATGTTTACAATGCAAGTCTAATTAGTCCCATGTTTGACTTCAATCCCAGAAATAAACAGGTTTGCAACCAGCGTGCACTTCCACTGGAAGAGCAAAGGATCCGGATTTTCTACTGATGCGGAGAAAATAAGCGTTCCACAGTACTGTTTATCTGCTACCGATGTACACACACTTTCTTACAGAGTGTCTTTGGTCTATTCAATGTGCTGCGGTAATCCAAGGCCAGGAAACGCTCTCCCACAGAGAAGTGAGGCGGATCACAAATGTTCTCTGCCTGTGGATCCGCATGTGGGCCCGATTCTCTCACACACACCTCTTTATCCCTGTCTCTTCCTTCTTTATTTATCGGGGGGTTTTTTTCTTTCTTTCTGCCTCCCTCTTTTGGTATTGTGTGAGCAGAAGGGAATTGCGGCATTAAATGTCCTTCCATTTTGGACCACTGAATCTGTGCCGTGACCCAATTCATAATGTGTTTTCAGATCCTGCTATTATTCTTGAATTTAAATTTGTGTCATTTCGTTTTATGTTAAAATACTTCAAATCCCAATATGCAGAAACTGCTATAAGAGTAACATGTGGTTTCTGAAAAAGCTCAGCTTCTTCAATGGGCATCTTAAAACTTAGCTAAATATTCTGTATTGTAACATACTTCATTGCATTATCATTTACAAATGTTTAAAGATTTGGAAATAATTTGAAGCCTGTAAATATAGTGCATATATTGGATTAGCAATGCCTTACAATTTAACTACGTTTTCATGAATAATGGGCTCTATGCACGGTGGTATTTCCGGTGAAGGTCTAGGATGCTGGATTACTTCCCCGATCGTAGAGTCCAATGCTATACCGAGAATTTATATTGGTTTTATACTGCTATACTAAAGAAACGTTAGTCACAAAAACAGACACCCCTCATTTTGTTTTGCTTCTTTGTTTATTATATTAAATAAACATAACTATATATAAAATTACATCTAAACGTATAAAAGTTTCGTTTCAAAGACGAGAGGACAGTAAATTTTGAAGACTCTGCTATAATCCCGTTTTCCTCGGTTTTTCTCCGCTTTAAATCTCCCCAACCGGAAACGCAAGAGCATCCTTGCATCAAACGCGGAAGTTATGCGTGCATATAGCCCATTGTAAGGATAGATTAGGGTCCATTCTCAATATTAACTAACTACGACTTTTACCTCAATAAAATCCTAATTACTGCTTATTATTGATAAGTTAGTAAAGTAGTGGATGTAGAATATGGTCATGCTTTTTATATGAAACAAAGTGTCAGATTTTTTTTCAAATTCTATTTTATCACAAAATTCAAACAATAAATGTGGCGCGAGAGATCACTGAGTTCAAATGAAGCGATCAATTCCCTTCTCTTTACTAAGTTACAGAACGAAATAAATATAAATAAATGAACATAAAACAATATGTGATATTTACAGTTCAACTTACCGCAATCTGTATCATGTCTCTAACCGCTCAATCAGTGTTTTTAACCGCAGAAAGACGTCAGCTTGTAAACAATGAAGTAACCCAGAAAAGCCATTCGTTGACCATTAACTTGATAGTCAGCAAGAGCGCACTCGCCACCATGTGGACAGGGGTGAGAATTACAGTTACAAGTTACAATACATCACTTTCGTCACTGCTAAAACAGTAAAATAAAACACGGCTATGACCGCTTCACCCAACGGTTCCATGTATCACTAGTAGCCTACTACACAACACCCCTAGCAACCACCCTAAGCAACGTACGTAAACTGCATTTTCAGTAGCATCTTCCTTCAGGTCAGTCCTACATTCGTAATAAAAAACATCCGTTTGAATATCCACTGCCATATCTTGTCCAACAGTTAAGGGGGTTTCCGTGCCCTGACACGCGTCATTTGTCAGTTAAGGGGCTTTCACACAGGACGCGGAAATGCCGTTGAAATGAATGGGTTTCGCAGCGCATTCCGCGTCCTGTGTGAAAGGCCCATTACGTTTTGCTTTTCCGTGTTCACAACTAGTCCTTTCAATATAAAAGTCTTCTCTACTGACTGACTGACTCACTCATAAAGACAGTCTTTGGCGCAATCTAAATGCGAAACAATGTAACTTCTGTTGTGGTTCACGGTCAGGGACTATTTCTTCCAGCGGAAGGAAGGCTCTTAGTGATTACTTTATAAAAATTGCATTGATACATATTTTTTGGCTTTAATATTTGTATTGTGTGGCAACCGTTTTATAAAAGCAATAAGTAGCCAACTCGAGACTAGAGCTGTATCGTGAATAAGTCACGGCTGAGCCTGCGCCACTAACAACGCACTTCAGCCGTAACTTATTCACGATACAGTAAGCCCCTCGAACCTTATTGCTTACCTATAGCCTGTGTGTGATTACAGATTTTTACACTATGCATTAATATTAAATTATTAATGCATGTAACGATTCATTTATCAACACATATAAATGTGATAAAAAATTATAAGAATATATTATAAGCAGAATTGAATATGAACCTAGACTGCAAAATGCTAATGTTAACTAATTGAACCTCTTTGTAAATTGTTGCATACATTTATAAGAATCATTCAGGCTTCAAGTGCTCCAGAATGATTTCCTCATGTTAGACAATGTTCTGGCATTACATTCCTTCAAATAAACAAGTCCAGAGAGGGACTCACTGCTCTAATCTACCATACCTTGGTAAATCCTCTTCCCCTAGTGTAAGCCTGTTATATTTGGCGTTCACTGGTGTACAGTATCCCTGGGTTTTCCGAGTGTAGGGTGTGTGTGTGTGTGTGTGTGTTTCTGCATGAGGGATTCACAAAGAGCCAGAGAAACGCTTCTGTAATCCACAGGTCAAACATGGAACTAGGTAAATGTGAATGTGCTCTAAATACGGCTGGCTTACAACAGCGCCTGGCCATGTTGAGTGTGTGGGCGCCAGTTGTAGACACACAGATAATCTTCTTTCAGGTTGAATGACATAGCCAGGTCAAGTGGAGAGAGGCCAAGAGCAACATAATACAGCATAAAGGGTCAGTAAACATCATGAGGATGCTCACGCATGATTTGGACTGCTAAATATGAATCTGTTTTTGCTATATGCTAGTAAGTTGCTGGATAATACAATCCCATACTGTATGCATATTTGGTTTGAATCTTAATTCGCGACTAAAAAGGTATGTTCTATATGAATGTGTGTAGCATGAATTAAATTAATGTGGTCATAATCATGTGACATACACCATCAGTTGTTTATTTTGCACTGCGCATCAAGTAACAACCCAAAATGAGTCCATGTAAATGTGTTTGTCAATCTCAAACAATGTGCGTGTGTGCGCGCGCGCAATAATGTAGTCACAGACTATAGTAATGTGTCATACACTTAATGTCGTTAGTTTTCAGATACACATGACTTTATACCATATCTAGACCAAAAGGACACAACTGTGAGATGATCCCTGCTGTATCAGAGCACAGTCTTATTTCACACATCATAAAACTTCATTATTTAAGTACGTCCTTGCGATAGCGCGAGTCTGTGAGCTCCAGGGTTTTTCATTGACAGTCTCACCTGTTCACTCTTAAGGAATATGAAATATTTAATAAATCTTTAGTGTTGCCATAACTCGTGAGACAGCAGGGGGTTGTTTTCCAAAGCAACTAGAAGCAGAAAACACTTTGATCTGCTAACACAGGATTGTTTGAAAGAAGCTAAACTAGAACAGCTTTGTAGTCTGTGCCTATACTGTTCTACTTCAACTGGAAAGATCCATGGATTCTACACATCCAAGACGCATTTGAAGGTCATTTACATAATATTAAATTAGTTTGGCATTTTGCAACAGCGCATCACCCACAATTAGTGACATCATGCATTCGGACAAACACTCAGTTTTAAGGTAAAAGGTGACTAACCCTCATGCTGTTCCAAATGCATGATTTTCTATCTTCTGTGGAAAACAATAGAAGATATGTTGCGATTTGTTTTGAATGGCCTCACCGAAACCAGTTCTTTCTTCAAAATATGCAGGTTTGAAATAGCATAAGGGTGAGTAAATTATGACAATTTTCTAATTTCAATGATCTGACCCGTTAAATATTTTCTGCGTTTCTTATCTTTAAGAAATATGAGGATTGTTTTTTTTGTTTTTTTCAAAAGCATATAAATCCTCTTTGACATAACTGTCTGGTCCCCGTTTTTGATTACACTGGTTGAACATCACAAAGCATTTTGAGGAAATTGCTACTTCATGTACTGGAGAGTCTTTTCAGAGCTGACTTTTCCCCTCTCAAAACTTACTTCATATTAGCTCTGCATTCAATAACACTCACACTGAGAACAGTGTTGTTATTGTTTACTAAAACTATTTTTTAAAAATCAGGTAAGTGAAATAAAATAAAAAAATTGATGAAAAACGTATAATTAACTGAGAAAAAGTGCAAGTAATAACATTATTAAAACTAAAATACATTTAAAACTAAAATAGCATTTTTATCAAGTTTTGCAATGTAGTGTTGTCAAAAATATAAATTTTCGATACATATCGATACTGAAATTTACATTTACATTTATTCATTTAGCAGACATGGAACTAGGATGAAATGCTTCCAATACTCATTTTCCGTAGAATAGAGACACGATACCAGCTGCGCTTTCTCTCTCTCTCATCTCTCCGACAGCGAGTTACACATAAACCTGCCTCACTCACTCACTCACTCATTTCATTTGCTCTGGATGAATATTGTTGATGTTTCAGGGCTTGAATTTTGGCGTGGGATTGCACATAATTTAACTCATTCCCGCAGATTTTGTAAAGCCGCCTCTCAGTACTAAACTGACTTCTTTTTCACTGCTTATTGTGCTTAAACAGTCAAATACACACACAATAATGTCAAAATGAGTATTCACGTTAACAGTCAGTTTTAAGTGAACGTTTAACAGTTGAGAAAGAAAACGCGTGTGTAACAGTATACTGGATCCGAATAAACCTGCTGCCAAATTATGAGATAATATTACAAATATCTAGATGGCAATATTTCCCACGGTACCGGTGTCAGAATTGTGGACAGTGAAAATGCTGAGTGGCTTTGGAAAACCACTAGCCACTGTGGCTGGTGAGCAATAAAGTTAATGACACAAATGACCAAAGCACATATAAAACTACTAAAGCTTAAATTAAAAAATATAAATTACCTCAAAAACTGCTGAAAAACTAAAAAGAAAAAAAATGACTTGATAGCTACAGGTCACTACACTGTCTTTGTGCCATGTTCTACTAGATGAGCTACAAACAAATAACTCCATTGGGGAAAAACTAATCAATAATGAAGAAAAAAAAAATATATATATATATACATAATACAAGAAAGAAATTGTCATATGAGTATTTCCAAAAAAGAAAAAAAGTTTTTTCAATTACTTAAATCTAAAACTAAATTCAACCAAAACTGCAAAAACAAAACAAAATTATGAATATAATTCCTAACAATGAATAATATAATATAATATAATATAATATAATATAATATAATATAATATAATATAATATAATATAATATAATATAATATAATATAATATAATATAATTAATGTAATGTAATGTAATAATATAATATTTTGTGCAATATTTAGAGACAAACTATACTATAAAGCTTCAGTTTCTTTTCTATTTTTTGATCCGAGCTTGAATAGAGTCAACAAGAGTAAATTTGCGACAACAACTGTAAAATGTGTTTATCAATGATTTACAGTCATTAGCGTCTACCCTCCGCCCCTCGCTGCTGTCTGCCTCAAATGAATTGCAGGCACAGACAACGATAACTTGACGAAACAAATCATCCTGAATCCCAGCGCATGCTAATAGAGGAAGGCTGGCATGCTAATCACTTACTCATTAGCCGGTGTAACGGGATAATACAGGGCAAACTAGTCAAATGAGTCTTCCTTTGTCACCACTGTAACACAGCGACTTTAGTACGGGTGATAAATCGTGGGCTAGCGCTCTCATTCTAACTGGAGAGGCAAGCAGACGTGCATTCTGGGAAGTGACATGTTGCAGGTAAAAACTCGCTGCTAATTCTTGAAGTAATCCCTATTTATCATCTTAAGGAGAAGAAATCACATTAAAGGGATTGCGTCACTTATACAAGATTTCCACCACGTCTGCTCGACAAAGGTGTCTGAGCCGTGTCATTTTCTATTATACTGCTAGCAGGGTAAATAAGACACCCAGGACTCTCATACTGGGATGATGGGTGCAAAGAAAAAAAAATCTCATGCAACTCTTCTTTCAGGTTTCATGTTAGTTTAACAAAAGCATTTGGTACAAGATAAATCTGTAGCTGAAATTGTCAACTTAACACATGCTGAAACTTAACGCATATTTTAACAAGTTTTCAGTAATCAGTAAACAGATTGACAAACTGCCCTCATTTTACATTTGCAATTCTTTAAAAGACTTGTAAATTATTCTTTGCACTTTACCTTCCCAGTTCTCAAAGCATCTATTGAGATTTCTTTCACGCAGCCAGCATTGTGTAAAAATCACACGTATGGATGGCACAGCATCTAATGTAACCGCACTTATATGAGCACTTAATTATGGGGGGGGGGGGGGGGGGGGTTGTCAGTTTTCTTTGTGAAAAGCTGCTCAGACACACTCATACTTGTTCGGGGGTTTTGGAGAGCAGAGGAAGTGCTTCTAATAGGATTCGGGATCGATGTTTGTGTCAGGCAGGCTTGATGAGGTTAGCAGGGTTAAAACAAGAGAAAAAAAACTAACTAAAAAATATGTTTTGGCATTCTGGACAGAGAGAGAGGATGGCAAAAGAAACAATGAAAAAAATGTCCAAAAACAGCCGCAAAGCATGTTTACAATAATGCATACTTGCATACATTTGCTCATTTTCTCTGGCCTTTTAAATTTCTACCTAAAGTAGTTTAAAATGTAAAGATGTGCAATAACAAACCAAAAAGATACTGAACATACATAATAATGTATTGTTAACATAAGATATGTTTACGTTATCTAATGCTGACAAATGACTTATGTTAGTGTAATATAACTACCAGTTGGTTTGATTCAGTTATATTAAATGCACAAACATTTAATAAATACAAATAAATAGCATTAAGGTCACATATTTAACAAGTACACATAACCTCAATGCTAAAAAAAAGTTTGTCTATTAGGAATTGAAATAATAATAATAAAATGTTATTGTCTATTTCCAATGAGGTCATCTATTTACCATATATGACAAAACAAAAAACCCAGTAAAATAAAATAAAATAAAATAAAAATACTGTCTGTTAATGGTGAGGTCTATTTAGAATATGGATGACCTCAATACTACAAGGCAATATAAGGCCATAAATAAAATATTAGTTCACTGCAGAAATCCACAATTAAACTGTAAAAGTGTTTATTCTGCACCAAAATAGACTGAAAACTCAACTTGTATATTTTTGTCCAATTAAATGCTCTAGAATAATAATATCCCTCCTGCTAATACCATCTGCCTCTGACTAGCAAGGCCACAGATGTGTCGTAAACTTTAACTTCCTATTTCAATAAGTTGAGCTATAGGATATTTCAGTCTTGAACAATGCAAAGCCAACTGTCCCCATCAGGAGTGTTGTTAATTCTTCACCCATCCCACATAAATCCATTAATCCGTTTTTACTGTCCCATTGCTTCTTATCTCAACCTCAGTGGTGAGCCTGCCAGATCCTTCCCCAGGTTTTCCGGCTCGTGTGCTTCCAGGGGAAGGCCGCACACCTTCGTCCCCGGGCAGAGTGATCCCTCCTGGGGTTGGACTGGCTCTTAACTGCCCCTGAAGCAGAGCAGCGTGGGCACCGCTTCATTCCTGGAGCTGCTCTGTATGTGTGCGCCTGCAAGCAAGCTGGCAAACAGACCAGCATTTTCTGCCTATACCCAGAATGCCTGCACTTTTCCTGTGTGGTCAAGCGAGAATGAATCTGTGTATGTCATATGTGCACCTGGGTCTACTCAATTCTGCTGCTATACGGACAGTTTCGCCCTCGTGTTTCACATCGCAAACTCTCGGGACTCTCAAAAGTACACGTCAGGTGGTAAAGACTGCCGTCCCTGTCTGTGTCATAACTCACAGTGGCCATTTGAATGCCTGGAGTCTAGTTCAGCTCAGGCAGATGGTCTTTAACTACAGTGAGATTAGCTGGCCTTACAGCCATCTGTGAGCAAACCATGTACCTGTGATCAATGAAGAGAGAGCTGTGAAAGAAAGAGGAAGAGATTTAAAGAGCAAGATATGGGGATATAGCACTCGTTCTGCTGGCAATTAACACTTCATTTCCATGTTTACCATGTTTCGTAACTGGCCACGACGCACTGTGATTTATCTACACCTACATGAAAGGAAGTACGATACAAATATGCTCGGATGTGAGCGTTGAGAATGGAGCTCTAATATAAACATGTTGGTTTGTCACCATGTTGGTTTGTCTCATGTATTTATAAGATGAATTGGTAACACTTTACAATAAGGTTCATTAGTTAACATTAGTTAACTACCTTACTTTTAACATGAACTAAGAATGAAAAATACTTCTACAGCATTTAGATCATATTAATTTCAACATTTACTACATTATTAAAATCAAAGGTTGTATTTGTTAACATTAGTTAATGCACTGTGAACTAACATGAACAAACTATGAACAGCTGTATTTTTATTAACTAACATTGACAAAGATTAATAAATACTGTAACAAACCTATTGCTCATTGTAAGTTCACGTTAGTTAATACATGTTAACTAATGTTAACTAATGAACCTTATTGTAAAGTGTCACATATTAACTTCTATGAACAGCAACTCTATGTTGAAATGTTCAACAGGAAACCCTGGCTTTTCTTTGAGCCCAGACTTTCCAACATGGGGCGTCCGGTGTGCTAAATATAACTGACGGTAAGTTGGTATTGCTCATTAGTGCTAAAGCCTTAATACACACCTTTTAAAAATAGAATAAAAAAGTTTGAGTCTAAAAATCTTATGCATATGTTGCTTTTTATTAGTTATATATATTTAATTATTATTTATTATATATATTTTGCTCTAAAACTGTTGGCTGCATTAAATAACAAGGCTAACCAATCCATTTTGTTCAGACAAAAATAACTTGAACACTTGTTAACTTGAACTGTAATTACAGCATCTGAACTGAGTCTGAAGTTCTCTGGTCTCTGGTTTCTGTTCTCTGGTCTTTTGGCTTCTGGCAAAAGATTGCATTTATAGCTTAGAGAGAGCAACAATAGGATCTTAGAGAGCCACATAGTGTCCAGCCACAGTTTTTTTTATTTTTATTGTTTTAAGTGATGTCTAAAATATACGAAAACTTTTGACTGCCATTTTATACAATCACTCAAAAAAAATCTAAATAAACTATATTACTAAAAAAATCTAAGATATATATATACAAAAAAATCTAAATAATATAGTTTATAATTTATATAAAAAAATATATATGTATATATCATTCTTTTAAATATATAGATTTTTTTATATCAATCATTGAACAGAATTGCCTCGAAAGTACAAATATTTCACCAATCACGCATGGCTATTTCTCACACCAAGGAACGGATGCCAAAATCTTTCAGTGACTAATGACTTAAATTTGGTCTGTTCCTTACACAAAGCTATCGCATGTCTTCAGATGCTCTCATGTCATATGGACCAGTTTATTTATTTTTTCTTCTTTTCTTTTTTGAAGTTTGACAGTCTGAATCCTCAGCCAGGATTTTCTGCACAAAATTCATTTTTGTGTTTGACAGACTAAAACGTGCTTGGATACTTTATGCGAGGGACTATACAATGGCAAAATGTTCATATTTGAGTTAATGACCCCTTTAATTGTTGGTCTACATGAAAATATGTCAGACTGAATTTCTCCTGCTGCTGCATCATGTCTCACTCTTCAGTGGCAAAGACGGTTTGTCAAGTTAAAATCTGTTTAACATTTAAAATCTATCTATCTATCTATCTATCTATCTATCTATCTATCTATCTATCTATCTATCTACAGTGGTGTGAATAAGTTATTACCCCCATGCTAAAGTTGCCTAAAAAGAGGAATAAAAAATCATCTTTTGGAAATTGATCGTAATGCCTTAATTAGAAAAATGAGGAAAAATCCAACCTTTAAGGACACCAATTTTCTTTGTGTATGAATAATGTATCATAAATAAATAAATGTTCTTCCTTAAAATACAGGGTGCATAAGTCAGGCCCCCCCTATGTTAAATTCCCATATAGTCAGGCAGATTTTTATTTTTAAAGGCCAGTTATTTCATGGATCCAGGATAATATGCATCCTGATAAAGTTCCCTTGGCATTTGGAAATAAAATAGACCCACATCATCACATTCCCTTCACCATACCTAGAGATTGGCATGGTGTTATTTCAGTTAGCCTAATAGCTGGTTTGATTTGCATTGAAAGATGATCTTATGGAAAGTACCCCATGCCAATCTCTAGGTATGGTGAAGGGAATGTGATGATGTGGGTCTATTTTATTTCCAAATGCCAAGGGAACTTTATCAGGATGCATATTATCCTGGATCCATGAAATAACTGGCCTTTAAAAATAAAAATCTGCCTGACTCTATGGGAATTTAACATAGGGGGGGCCTGACTTATGCACCCTGTATTTTAAGGAAGAACATTTATTTATTTATGATACATTATTCATACATAAAGAAAATTGGTGTCCTTAAAGGTTGGATTTTTCCTCATTTTTCTAATTAAGGCATTAAGATCAATTTCCAAAAGATGATTTTTTTATTCCTCTTTTTAGGCAACTTTAGCATGGGGGTAATAACTTATTCACACCACTGTATCTATCTATCTATCTATCTATCTATCTATCTATCTATCTATCTATCTATCTATCTATCTATCTATCTATCTATCTATCTATCTATCTATCTATCTATCCATCCATCCATCCATCCATCCATCCATCCATCCATCCATCCATCCATCCATCCATCCATCCATCCATCCATCCATCCATCCATCCATCCATCCATCCATCCATCTACTGTATCTATACTCTATGTATGTATGTATGTATGTATCTATCAAAACCCATTCTCTAGAATGCATGCTAAAACGTGCATACATTAAAAAGCATTTTAAATCAACAGTTTGATCAAATACAATTATTAGGTACAAATGTATTTTTATAAGGAGACTGAGCATAAATTGAACCACATTCAACACATTAAGACACAGAGAGAGGCTGTTCCAGAAAAGTGCCATTAACCAAGTCAACAGTAAATGACGACAGACTAATGATTTGAGTGCTCTATTTAATTGAATTCAGGAATATTAATTGCACATCGGCCTCGCTCTAATCTGTTGGTCCTGGTAGATTTGAGCCTCAGATTCACCTCTATATGTGACCATATGGCAGCCACCGTTGGAATCTGCCGGTAAGCTGAGGTTTGCGACCTAACACATATGGGTGCGCCCGTAACATCTGCTCTGATACAGCGCCGCGAGATGCTAAAAATGAACACAGACTGACATAATTCACACATAAACACATAAATAAGTTTCTTAGAAGTGCACTTCTTTCAGAGTGCTGTTCATTACCTAGGCTGCAAAGTTAGAGCAAAAGCCAGAGTCAACCTTTGGAGGATTTTGCCTGTTGAATCAAAGCTTTGAATTTCATCTGTTGGGCGCTCGAGGGGGAAAAATAAATAAATATATTTTTATTTCTTTTCTGTCTTTCTTTCTAACCTAAAAAGGAAAGAGATATATTTATTTCAGGGGGTGTGATATGAGAAATTTACCTTTCCTTGATCTTTTGAATATAAGAGTGCATTGCACTATAGTAACATACAGTACTGTATCTTTTGGTGAACATCCTGGATCGTTTGATGTCAAAGTCTGGTTTGTTTGGACGATGGACGTTACACCTGGTGTAAAATCACCCTTAAATGACTCAAAATATCTTCCCCTGTCCAAAAAAAAAAAAATTGTTTACAACAAACTGAGCTACAAAAATGTCTCATTCCAAAATACTCCAATTGCTACAGTCAGAAACCAGAAACATTAGCATATAACATTTACACATCAACCAGGGCTGTTCAGTATTTGAACAGCGCTCTGTAAGTGAGGTAAAAACAAAGACGTTGGTCTAAACAAAATATGAGAAAGTTTGCCAAGCGATGTGCTGTGTGTAGCATCTGCATAACCTTATAGGATTCCAACATAAAGACAGAGTGGCTCAGTATTGTTTTTAACAAGGTCCCTAAATTAGCAATTTAAATGAGTCTGTACACTGTTTAAAACTGAAGAGGCCAGACAATTATGGCATTTCTGTGTAATGAACCCCATGTTCATATACTGAATTGGGACATTTCATGAAAAACAGGAGTTCCCTTGCTCTAATAAAACAGTTGATATACTATGCACGCACAACGCTGTTTCTTGCCAGTCTGCCTTGAATCTTAGAAACTCCAATGCAAAAATGGGTCATTCACAACAAGCTACGGTTATGATGTCAGAACTATCAGCACATTAACATACGGCTACCTACATTTACATACTGTATCAACTAAGCTTAACACCACTCAACTGACACAAAAACAAGCAGCCATTTATAACAGAGGTCATTTCCATTATCTTAAAGGTATAGTAGCAAAACACCCTGTTTATTTCTAAAGGACAAAAAGTTCATTAATCCTTGTCATAATATATATTTTTTAAATTTCTGAACAAATCTATCAAACTTGCAATGAAATGTGTTATAACTTTGGCACCACTTTGAATTTAATGAGAAGAGTGGCGACAAGTGACTTAAAAAGTATTTTCACAAGCAAAATTTCTATAAAAATATAAAATTACTCTAAGTCAAAGAACTAAATTGATTTTTAGTTCAAGCAAAATGACTTTGGATGGGGTTCTCCTGTTTTTCTCTAGCAAAATCTAAAGTTTAACACAACACAACCAGTCTGAGAAGCCAACAGCAGGGTGCGGGATGCTCTGGAGGTGAACTGTTTTCTTTAGCAAAAGAGAGCCGGAGGGAAGGAGGGAGGCGAAGAGTAATTGGAGCCTTGTGGAGGATAGTTTTCAGACTGTTGGCTTCAAGGCCACAGAAAATGATAAATGAATAAAAGAGGATTTTGATAAGGGCTTTGGAAATAGTTTTCTGAGGCTGAGATAAGGCTCATATTCGATGGAATTATCTTAGGTACAGTTTGTTCAGGTGACGCACTGCAGATATTAATTCAATCGTTTCTCACTCTTTCTCTCCTCCCTCGGTTGCGGGCATCAAAGTCTGAGCAAAACAATGAGCCCTTAGAGCTTCTAGACTGCTTAAGCAACAGCAATGCTGTTTCAGCAAATATAAATATATGTTATGGTCACAAATTTGCTCTCGGAAGATCAAACAACGTGGATCTATTCATAGTCACAAAGTGCAAGTGTGTGAATTCAAAATTCCACTCCAAATGGTTTGTGCAGCCCAGGTTTCTACCATACTATTCAAACTATACACAATATCAATCAGTAACCCTCATGTCTTCAGAACCCAAAACGACGTACTTTTTTTTGTGAAACACAAAGTGAGATGTTAAGCAGTATATTCATGCTACTTGTTTCCATACAATGAAAACAAATGGCGATCATATAAAGCTATTGTACGACAAATAGTGTATAAATCATATGGATTGTTGTTCTTGTTAACAGTAACAGCTACTGTTATTTTTTACCTTTTAAGAGCTTGAAAGCATATGTTCCCTTTTCACTTTTATTGTAGAGATCAGCATGACATTGGCAAAAAGTTCTCTATTTTTGTGTTTCACAGAAGAAAGAAAGTGCTGGTTTCTAAGAGCATGACGTTGAATTTATGATGACTTTATGATTTTTTTTTACTTTTTACTTTTACTATTCCTTTAACATGTTAAAGGCACACTGCGGAACTTTTGGCCACTAGTGGCGCTCGACCTGTAACTTTCACGTCTAGCGTCCCTAGAGGCCACAAGCTCCGCAGCACTGTCGCAAAAGTCAACAAACAGTCAACCGGTCCGCCCATAGACAGTGGGTCAGCTTCCCGTGTCTTTAGATTGTGTGTGCTTGCAGTGTTTGAGGCGGGCAGCCTGGCCGCGCTCGATTCCCTTATAGCAGTCTGCTGAGAGAGAGCGAGCGGCTTAGTGCTAACATGTCTGTGAGTGAATGTGGGCGCGGGACGGCGGGCCGGGCACATTTACTGCACTAAAAACACCGTCGGCCTGAGCTGACTGTAACTTACGTGTGTTGGTTTAGTTTAACAGAAACCGTGGGACATGTTGTGTGTAGTGTTTGTGGGCACTGAGTCGTGGGAACGTTCACTACATTTAATGTACATTTGACATGAGTCGATTTTATTTGTTCGAGCCCTGCACTGTGGCGGGCTGTGTTTGTGTGTAGAAATGAACAATGGGCTGTGGGCATTTTATTACACTCATAACACCATCGGCTGTGGCCGGAATACCAGAAAATACTACACTGCTTATATGATTTATCTGTGTCACCTTGGAAACGGCATTTGTGTGCAGGCAAGCGTCAGCATCGGTCGGGCACCCATCCTCCTCCTGTAGCTCACGCCAGCGAGCGAACGCTGGACCAATGGCGATCCTCGTCCTGGCTTTTCATTTGTCACTATGCCTTTTTCTTTTTTTAGTGTCCTCTGACAAAACCTTTGCCTTCTTCCTTGTAGCTGTTGGTTCGGCCATGACGAAAACATACAGACGGCAATCAAACGCGAGTTGAGCACTCACGTCAGAATCTAAGGAAGTGGTGGGTGGTGGGGGAAGTGACGTATGCCGTAAAGCGGTCGAATTTTGTAGTTCTTTTTGTGCTCGGGTTCCTACCCGAACCCCGAAGTTACATAGTGCTAGGAAAAGCGATACAGACACCTTCAGGCTACGGCAGACGTGTCACTCACATATTGTAAGTCGATGTACCATCTCAATGGGTTTTGGTAATATATTATAAAGGTTGAAAAGTTCCACAGTGTGCCTTTAAATTGAACTTGTTACTTAATTTGATATTTTCCATTCAACCATCTCCCTGAATAGAATTAAAGGCTAATATTAAGAATAACATTGTGTTCCATTAAAGGTGCATTGCGCAACTTTTCATGTTAAAAATACCTGTTTTTCTATCCTATACATGCTTAAAGATCTGCCTGATGGGCTGAATGAGCCCTTCTCTGCGCACTGAGATTGCCTCTATAATCCTGTACAGTAAAATATATAAGAGGGATTCGGGCTCGAATTTGAGACTGGGCGTGACGTCATGCGCGTTCACGCACACCAGGCTATGTCTCGCAGGTTTGTGTATTCGCCGGCGCCGCCATTCTCCGCATCAGCGAAGACAACTCGTGCGTCAAAGGTAGAAGATGGATTCAAAGAGACCGGCTTGTAGTCCATTCCAAACCCCAACGCAAACTCCCCGTAAAGTAAAGAAAATAAATTTTTTGTCTAGTGCCACCAAAAGGGCTAAATTGGAGTCAGACAGGCGTCGGAGTAAGACGAGAGTCAACCTCGGGAAGGCATTCAACAAATGGAGAGATCTCCGGTCTGCTCTTGGTCTCAAACGGGATCCTCAGTTGGCTTTTTTCTTGATAAAACGGTAAGATATAGCCCAGTCTCTAATGTTTGATACGGCCAATCTATGTATGACAACAAATGACGATGCGTAAAATGTGTAATGCTTTAGCGTAAGCTAGATACATGTACAATCAGAATTGGTTTTACTACCATTGTTAGTGAACAGTTTTATAAACTGGAATTGTGTTCGGAAGAATAGTACAACATGAAACATAAAACATATCCAATAAAAGATGCGTGTGGTCCATGAGCGTGCACAACTCTGGTTGCAGTTTCGCTTGTCGCCAGAGGGGGCGTAGTTCTGCAAAAACTCAGAGACTTGCGTTTTGCACCTTTAAATGTCTTCCGTGGAACATTCCTACTTTATAACACCTAACATGATAGCATGAACGTATAATTGCAAACACTAATGTTTTATTATTTGAAACATAGAATTAATGTCTTCCTTGAAAAGAGTCTTCATTTAAAATAAATGCATATTTGCTTCTAATGCAATGATACATTTGAAATGTGGCACAAGTGTCCAAATACTTTTTGGCAAATATAGACTAACTGCTAAAAAAATAAGGAATAATTATGATTAGAATCTATTAATGACCAAAAAAATCTGGCTTTTCCCCACAAACATGTCATCAGATTCACCAGCAAAAAGATGAATAGACAACGAGCTCTGAATCTTGACCTATAAATGCCCCAGGCAACATCCATTCCCCCAACCTTCTGCAGTCAGACATATTTTATGGGTAGCACTGGAGAACTTGGAAAGACAACCTGAAACAAATTCGCCCTAGTGTCACTTTCCCCAAGTCATAAACTAGCATTGAATTCTATGGACTGCATCAAGTTCCATTCTGTTTTACACAATATATCAAAGGAAGGCAGATTCATAAAAGACCTCGTCTCCCACTCAATATGCCGCATGAAGGAAATAATAATGTAGTGACTGTATAGTTTTCATGTACAAGACAGTTTAGATTACTTTGAAAGTGTTTTAATAGACACTTGCTTTGGCTGTTAATGAATGGGGATTTCTTCATTATTTTGCCCAGTACTAGGCTAAGGAAAAACAACAATATTTACTCTATGTCCTGATTTCATTTAGCGCTTATATTCTCTTTTTATGAATCTGGATAAAATGTTTTAGAGTGAAACAAACCAGCTGCAAAATATCACAAAACACATCCAATCAACTACATACTGACGTTTTCTCTCCAAAATGATAACATATTTCCCTGGAGAATGATATCATTAGGGGAAAAAAAAAACCCTATTCCTATCAATTTATTCACACACATGATATTTTTAAGTAAAATAATTGTACATTATATTTGCAGCATGTCAACAATGTCTAAAACCCTTTGATGAATAGACATTTCCCCAAAAAGACATCCGTTGTCGAGAGCCTGTTGACATGAACCTTTCATAACAGTCCAACCTGTGCTCTGACCCTCATGAAAGCCTCAGGTAGGACTAGACTCAGATATTTCACAAACCATTCCAAGGCCATTGGTTTTCTTTTTCTTCCAGTATTAAAAGCAAACCTATCAAACTGTAGTGTTCGTCTAAAGTGAAATTGCCAATCATTTGTTCCGCCATCTTGCGTACACTACATAAAAACGTCCAAATAGAGTATGATTAAAAAAATACAAATACTACTAATTATTATTATTATTATTTTGAGAGCGTAGGGAGACCGATTCGATTACGTCATTTGCAGTGCTTCATGGGGGTGGGCGGAGCTAAAGAGCTCTTTTGGCAACGTTTGCTTGTTTCAATTTTCTGATTGGTGGATTTTTTGTTGTACAGTATCATGGGTAATGTAATTTTTCACCACGAATAATGTAGAATTCCACATCAAATTCACCAGGGTAATTTTAAAAATAAGTTGAAATAATGTTTCCCTAGGCAAGGCAAAGCAAGTTTATTTATATAGCACATTTTATACACAATGGTAATTCAAAGTGCTTTACATAGGAGGAAATAATTAAAACAGTTTAGAATAAAAAATAAAATAAAGTACAGTAAAAACAGTCGGACGAACATTGGCACAGTGCTCATTCAGTAAATGCATAGCTAAACAGATGTGTTTTGAGTCTGGCTTTGAATGTGACTACTGTAGGAGCACATCTGATCTCCTCTGGAAGCTGGTTCCAGCTGCGGCTGGCATAATAGCTAAAAGCAGACTCTCCTTGCTTAGAGTGAACCCTTGGTATTTCTAGCTGATGTGATCCTAATGATCTGAGTGATCTGTTAGGTTTATATTCAGTGAGCATATCTGCAATATATTGAGGTCCTAGCCCATTTCTCCCTAAGGAGAAAATGATTGGAGTTTTTCCTTCCGGAACCCAACTGTTACACTCTATTTGACTTCTTCAAATTATTATTTTTTTAAATATACAAGTTAACATCTAAATCCTCTAAACTAAACTGCAAAAAACATGTAAGTGCTTGAGTGCATGTCTAGACTCCGGCGGTGGTTATGTGTTTTTCTGGTTTTCTTCACCTCTGAACGATTACTACCGGGAAAGGATAAATGCAAAGTTCAGTAAACTTCTCACTTCATGCGGAGTCTTACGGGCTCAGGTGATTTTTTCCTCAGTATTGCTACCTTTTATTTTGTGGAATATAATAACAGAAAAATTGTAGAGTATAAACACCTCTTAGTGCCTCCAAGGTGTGTCGATTTGTGAATGTGGTCAAGTCAACAAAAACACGTAAAATAATAACTAATTCAACTGTGATCTCTAGAAATTGTATGAATTATTAATTATTGGTATGAATTATTTAGCAGTATTCCTTTTTGTTGACACCACTGAAGACAAATTATAATCTAAGAAATTCCGAAGGGAGGAAAAAAAAACATGTCATATTTAATCAAATGTCATATTTAATCAAATGTCATTTTTATCAAATTGTCATATTTAAACATTTTGTCCCTGTCATTTCTTCATGCCTTAAAATAGCTTGAATGGAACTACATCCTCGTCTATATCTGAATTGTATTGCATTTTATGTATCGCTCTCTACAATGTTGGAAACACAATGGTAATTACCCGAGTACCCGAATGACCCTAGGAGCTATGTTGTCTGGGGCTATATGCCCCTGGTAGGGTCTCCCAAGGCAAACAGGTCCTAGGCGACGGGTCAGACTAAGAGCGGTTCAAAAACCCCTTATGATGCACAATAAAACAAGGACTGTGACGTCGCCCGGTATGGCGCAGCCGGGGCCCCACCCTGGAGCCAGGCCCGGGGTTGGGGCTCGTATGCGAGCGCCTGGTGGCCGGGCCTCTCCCCACGGGGTCCGGCCGGGCTCAGCCCGAAGGAGCGACGTGGGACCGCCTTCCCGTGGGCTCACCACCTGCAGGAAGAGCCGTAAGGGGCCGGTGCAGAGAGGATCGGGCGGCAGTCGAAGGCGGGGGCCTCGACGACCCGATCCCTGGACACGGAAACTAGCCTTAGGGACGTGGAACATCACCTCGCTGGCGGGGAAGGAGCCTGAGATCGTGCGTGAGGTTGAGAGGTTCCGACTAGAGATAGTCGGGATCACCTCTACGCATGGCTTGGGCTCTGGAACCACACTCCTTGAGAGAGGATGGACTCTTCACCACTCTGGAGTTGCCCATGGTGAGAGGCGACGGGCTGGTGTGGGTTTGCTTATAGCCCCCCAGCTCAGCCGCCATGTGCTGGAGTTTACCCCGGTGAACGAGAGGGTCGTTTCCCTGCGCCTACGGGTCGGGGATAGGTCTCTCACTGTCGTGTGTGCCTACGGGCCGAACGGCAGTGCAGAGTACCCGGCCTTCTTGGGGTCTCTGGGAGGAGTGCTGGAAAGTGCTCCGACTGGGGACTCCGTCGTTCTACTGGGGGACTTCAACGCTCACGTGGGCAGCGACAGTGACACCTGGAGGGGCGTGATTGGGAGGAACGGCCCCCCCGACCTGAACCCGAGCGGTGTTCAGTTATTGGACTTCTGTGCTAGTTACAGTTTGTCCATAACGAACACCATGTTCAAGCATAAGGGTGTCCATCAGTGCACGTGGCACCAGGACACCCTAGGTCGTAGGTCGATGGTCGACTTTGTGGTCGTTTCATCTGACCTGCGGCCGTATGTCTTGGACACTCGGGTGAAGAGAGGGGCGGAGCTGTCAACTGATCACCACCTGGTGGTGAGTTGGATCCGATGGCGGGGGAGGAAGCTGGACAGACACGGCAGACCCAAGCGTACTGTAAGGGTTTGCTGGGAACGTTTGGCCGAATCTCCTGTCAGAGAGATCTTCAACTCCCACCTCCGGCAGAGCCACGACCGGATCCCGAGGGAGGCTGGAGATATTGAGTCTGAGTGGACCATGTTCTCCGCCTCCATTGTCGAAGCGGCGGCTCGGAGCTGTGGCCGTAAGGTCTCCGGTGCCTGTCGAGGCGGCAATCCCCGAACCCGGTGGTGGACACCGGAAGTAAAGGATGCCGTCAAGCTGAAGAAGGAGTCCTATCGGGCCTGGTTGGCTTGTGGGACTCCTGAGGCAGCTGACAGGTACCGGCAGGCCAAGCGGACTGCAGCCCGGGTGGTTGTGGAGGCAAAAACTCGGGCCTGGGAGGAGTTCGGTGAGGCCATGGAGAAGGACTATCGGCTGGCCTCGAAGAGATTCTGGCAAACTGTCCGGCGCCTCAGGAGAGGGAAACAGTGCCCTACCAACACTGTTTACAGTGGAGGTGGGCAGCTGTTGACCTCAACTGGGGATGTCGTCGGACGGTGGAAGGAATACTTCGAGGATCTCCTCAATCCCGCCGTCACGTCTTCTATTGAGGAAGCAGAGGCTGGGGGCTCAGAGGTGGACTCGTCCATCACCCTAGCTGAGGTCACCGAGGTAGTCAAGAAACTCCTCGGTGGCAAGGCACCGGGGGTGGATGAGATCCGCCCTGAGTACCTCAAGTCTCTGGATGTTGTGGGGCTGTCTTGGCTGACACGCCTCTGCAGCATCGCGTGGCGGTCGGGGACAGTGCCTCTGGGATGGCAGACCGGGGTGGTGGTCCCTCTTTTTAAGAAAGGGGACCGGAGGGTGTGTTCCAACTACAGGGGGATCACACTTCTCAGCCTCCCTGGGAAAGTCTATGCCAGGGTACTGGAGAGGAGAATACGGCCGATAGTGGAACCTCGGATTCAGGAGGAACAGTGCGGTTTTCGTCCAGGCCGTGGAACACTGGACCAGCTCTATACCCTCTACAGGGTGCTGGAGGGTTCATGGGAGTTTGCCCAACCAGTCCACATGTGCTTTGTGGATTTGGAGAAGGCATTCGACTGTGTCCCCCGAGGCGGCCTGTGGAGGGTGCTCCGGGAGTATGGGGTCCCGGGTCCTTTGCTAAGGGCTGTCCGGTCCCTGTATGACCGAAGCAGGAGCTTGGTTCGCATTGCCGGTAGTAAGTCAGACTTCTTCCCGGTGCATGTTGGACTCCGGCAGGGCTGCCCTTTGTCGCCGGTTCTGTTCATAATTTTTATGGACAGAATTTCTAGGCGCAGCCAGGGGCCGGAGGGTGTCAGGTTTGGGGACCACGCGATTTCGTCTCTGCTCTTTGCGGATGATGTTGTCGTGTTGGCCCCCTCACACCAGGACCTTCGGCGTGCACTGGGACGGTTTGCAGCCGAGTGTGAAGCGGCTGGGATGAGAATCAGCGCCTCCAAATCCGAGGCCATGGTCCTCAGTCGGAAAAGGGCGGCTTGCTCACTTCAGGTTGGTGGAGAGATCCTTCCTCAAGTGGAGGAGTTGGGGTTTTGTTCACGAGTGAGGGAAGGATGGAACGGGAGATTGACAGACGGATCGGTGCAGCTTCTGCAGTAATGCGGTCGATGTACCGGTCTGTTGTGGTGAAGAAAGAGCTGAGCCGTAAAGCAAAGCTCTCGATTTACCGGTCAATCTACGTTCCTACTCTCACCTATGGTCATGAGCTTTGGGTCATGACCGAAAGGACAAGATCCCGGATACAGGCGGCCGAAATGAGCTTTCTCCGCAGGGTGGCTGGGCGATCCCTTAGAGATGGGGTGAGAAGCTCGGTCACTCGGGAGGAGCTCAGAGTAGAGCCGCTGCTCCTCCACATCGAGAGGGGTCAGCTGAGGTGGCTCGGGCATCTGTTTCGGATGCCTCCTGGACGCCTTCCCGGGGAGGTGTTCCGGGCACGTCCCACTGGGAGGAGACCCCGAGGAAGACCTAGGACACGCTGGAGAGTCTATGTCTCCCGGCTGGCCTGGGAACTTCTCGGTGTCCCCCCGGAAGAGCTGGAGGAAGTGTCCAGGGAGAGGGAAGTCTGGGCATCTCTGCTTAGACTGCTGCCCCCGCGACCCGGCCCCAGATAAGCGGAAGAAGATGGATGGATGGATAATGGTAATTGATATGATTATGCTTATAATACATTATCAAACAGCTAATAAAGTGTTGCTAATATAGTAGGCTAGTAGCATAGTGGCGGTGTCTGTAACGTAAACAAGCGTAACGTAACTTATATAAAAGCAAATTCGGGCTGTCCAGTAGATGCTGCACTGCTAACACTGGCTATTACATTACTAGCTTAACATGATAATTCATACATATATCACAGCAACACTGCTAATTGTGTTTACACATTTCTAATTTATTTCTAATCATTTCTAAATGCTCCAATTGTTAAACTGTAAAATGACAGTTAAAATGATTATTAACAGATTTACAGCTCAAACAATAGTTAACAAAATCATTAAAAATAAGTGATTTTATAAGACTGAAAGCTTCACATTTCTGGTTTGAAATGCCTCAAAAATTGCTTACATTTACTTCCATTTTAAGTGCTTCACTGTAGCATAAATTGCTGCTTTTTTAAAGAAAAAAAAATGTAATTCATGTACTGAACTCTGAACCCAGATGTACTAAAAACCCCTGCGATTGATTCAAAATGGCAGAAAGAGACTCGAGATCATGAGCAAAGCCTGTTGTAGCAGCATGTGTTCTAGGAACAGAACACCACATGGGAGTCTTGAGCACTTGCATAATTATACCTGTAATAATATACCCTGTAATCATTCATTGAGTTGATTCTGAGTCTGTCTCTGTTTGCAAACAACAATATAACCTGTAAGCTAAACACATCGCACACATGTGCGACAGAGCCACACCTGTGCAATGTATTTTGAAGAGAAAAAGGCTGTTACCTCTGGGCCATTTGTATTAAACAATGCAACTAACATGCATTTGGCTTGAACAATCATTCAAATCATTCATCATGAGTCGTGATTACACTGGTGGCCGATGACATGACAGATGCCGAATATGTAATGGTTTAGAATACATGGCGGCATCCTGTGTGAATGGCATCCAATGGATCTAAATCCATTTTACACTAAAGTTTTGTTTGTTTGGCATGTACCAAAGCGTCTTATGAAGTCAAGTGCATGGAGACTTTTGGAGGTGAATCCAAAGGCAAAAATACACAGTGAAACTACTAATGATAATAATCGCACTAGATGCAAACATACTGTGATTTAGACCGAAAAAATATGAAGAGAGATTTCATCCTTGTGAAAATTCGTTGACATTTCACTTGCAAATGCATAAAGTCTGTTGCTGATATGAATATGCATGAGGGTATAGCACAGGCCGGAAATAAAGAGAGGCACTTAAATATCAATAGCACTGGAGGTCTCTGGAAGTGTCGTTATAATTAGCTTTTAACGAAGACGCAAGTGTCTGCCAGCATTTGAGGCATAAAGGAATGGAGGATTCCTGAATAGAGTTGCATTCTTGTGCGGTAGACTTCATTAAACCAACCACCGAGCATGAAGAGGACTTATCGAAAAAGACAGGGTTTTTTTCACATCCTTCATGAATAAAGAAAGACGCTTTGCTTCCGGAAACATAAAATCCTAATCAGCCTCAAAATTTGGACCCCATGTGACAATAAAACAAAAGGAAACACCCACTCTACACAGTAAGCATAAAATAAGACGGACATAAAGTGGCTTGACTTGAGAATTTGCATCTAAATAACAATTCTGTCTTTATTACCTCACTCCCAAAGAAACAGATCTTTTTTCATGTGGTTCAGTGACCACGGCTGTCGAACTCCAAAAAAAGGATAAAAACAATACATTTCCACAAAATTTTAAAGAGATGGTTCACACAAAAATGAAAATCCGGCCATTACTTATACCCTCATGTCGTTCCAAACCCATAAGACTCTGGTCAATCTTCAAAAGACAAATGAAGATCTTTTTAATGAAACCTGTTCCTCCATTGAAAGTTCAGGTAACCAAAACTTAGAAGATCCAAAAAGGCGTCGTAAAATGAATCCATATAAATCGAGTGGTTTAAGTCTTTAAAAAAAGTCTTTTCAAAGAGATATAATTGCTTTATATGATGAGAGAATGTTCATTTTTGGGTGAAAAAATAAAACAAAAAATAATCCAGCAATGAGTCTGTGTTATTCGTAACCACTCTGAAGTTAATTCAAAGTGTTTTATCATCCTTTATATTAGAACCTCACTTCATCTCTCTCATCTCCACTGGAGGAGTTCAGAATAGAATACGTCAAGAGGTGAAAAACAATAGCTGGCCTTTTGCACTTCCTCTTATCATCACAGAATAAAAACTTCAGTATAATTTAATGAAAGTCCTTTTTGGCCTGTGCAGTGCATTACCTCGTATTCTGGCTGACACAATCTTGAAAAAAATCACAATTTGCCTTCAAAACATCCTGATCGCCCTGCTAGAGCGGAGGAAATTCAATAGCAAATCTAATAGAGTATTTTTTAAGCCAGCTAACTTGAATACACATTTATCAGAGAGAGAGTGTGTGTGTGTGTGTGTGTGTGTGTGTGAGAGAGAGGGAGATAGAGATAGGGAGAGGGAGAGAGAGAGAGTCAGGTTTTGCCTACATTATGAGGACCAATTGTCCACACAAGTATACTAAAAATTGTACGTCCTTCAAAAGGAAAAAAAAAAATATATATATATATATATATATATATATATATATATATATTATATATATATATATATATATATATTGATAAACAAAACGATGTAGGTTAAATAATAATTAAGAAAGTGCTACTTGGGTATAAACCATTCTCCCGGTGATCTATGGATAAGGAATAATTTATTCCAAAAAAGAACATTTAAAGCAGGCACTTAGGGTTAAGAAATCTAAAAGAAAAGAAAGATGGTGTTTTCAGCAGATGCAATCAGAATACACCTCCTCTGATGCGCTTTATGACTGCACAGTCACACTAATAACACACATTCATCTACCGTATCTGAGTGGTGTGCAACTGCAGAAATCCAGCGCACAACACATACCATAATCTACAGCTGAACAATGCACTTTTTATTCCTGTAATGTGTTTTGGATTGCCAATGGGACTTTACTGCTTATGACGCTGTTCACTGATGGACCATTTCACTTAGTGATTGATCCAGGTGTTATGATCGCTATGCGCATAGTGTTGTGGGATGCCATGCGGCACTAATGCATACGCAGTCATTAGAGTTTAATGCTTCATAGGTCATTGGCATGTCTCACTTGACCTGCTCGTGATGCACAAAAGGTCAAGTTATCACAGAGTTGAACTATAAACAGTTGAAAACACGGCAATCCTTCTATGAATCAATAAGCAAATCGTTTAAACAAGTAAGCGTTGCTTGAATGTGATTTATTGGGATTGTTGTGGTGCCACTCAAAGGTCTCATTCTTATTTAACCCTTTGATCCATGAAATAAATCACAAAACTGAAAGAAAAAAAATATATGGTAAAGCAATAATTCAGTCTGTAGATAACACCATGCCTTTAAGGTTGTACTGTAACGCATGCAAGCTAATGGCAATATGCCCTGATCCTACAATAATAAAATACCTATAACTTTTAAAATAACAAATACTATAATATTAGAGAAGGAATATTACAGATTTAATCAATATCTGAGGTGTTTCTATTTCCCTAATTAATATAAGCATTAAAGTTTACAATGTGTCATCTTATACATTGTTTAATTGCAAATGTGCGTCTATTTTACTTGATGAAATAATAAAAACAAAACTGAACGGAAATTCTAACTGACATACTTCATGTACAGATGTACCCTTTTAATTCACAGTGTCCACCAAAACAAACCAAACCAAACAAAAAGTAAAAAAATACCACAACAATGTTACAACTTGTCTTCCTCATTAAAAATGTCCTATGCATTCCAGAGGTACTTAGTGCTTCACTACTTTCAACTATCATGCTGAATTTATGCTGTCATAAATAAAAAGAGGCCATTCATAAAGAATGTCGGATAAGGTAATAAGCAATTATGTGATTAAGTGAATTACACTGCGCAAACCAAAGTAATACCACCGGATGAAGAAGGGTTGGCTCTCAGTCTCCACAGTAGGCTACATAAAATATTCATTTTATTTTATTTTATTTTTCGTTATTTGCATTTATGAGGAAAAAACAATGTTACGGACGTGTTCTCCGTTACGGACGTGAGCGCTCTGAAAGCGGCACTAAAAGATCCTTTAAAACTTTCACAGAGACATCAAACAGAAAGCACAAAACCTTTCTTTAACCTGAATTTCGTTTTGTATTAATTGTATCTTAATTTTAATCAATGTTTCATCAACCAATTGCCCGGGTTTAATAAATAAGTAGTAAATATAGCAGACGATAGATAAGAAACGGAGGCGCCGGCGCGTGAACTGGAGCTCGTCTCATTAATGAACCGAAACTCAGCGTACTATAAGGTAGCCTACTTGCCTCACAGACATGTCTACTTTTAAACAGAACAATTCAAAACGAAAGAAAACAGACTACAGACTGCTCTCTGCTTATGTAATCCTTATGAAATGTGCATTTTTCTCTGGCGCGTTCACTAGCCTACTGAAGATCGCGAGTCAGCATCGTCAACTTCATCTTAGCCGACAAAGAAAAGACTTGTTTATAAATAAACAATTAAAATATCTCCTTGCTATATTTTACATATTCATAATCATTACTTTTGCCGGTTGTGACAGCTTTTAGGTGCTTTATTGGCAGCGCCACCCTTACATGTTAGCCTACATGAGTCGCCACCACACCACCGCATCACCGCACCCAGCAGAATAGGCCTGTATATATAAAATTTGTATATATATATATATATATGTGTGTATATAAATATGTATGTATATGTTGCCCCCTCATTTAAAGACGGGACCCCCCAAAAATACAATTCTGGCTACGCCCCTGACATAAACCAACAAAAACGTCTTTTAAAAGCTCTCCACTATAATGCACAACACACATCAGAGGGTTAATTGTAACAAGGTAAAAAATGGCTGCAATAAGTTAAGACCCTCTGAACGATCGGCCGATAAAGGAAACACAGCAATCAGCCAGTGATGCTGAGTTTAACTGAGTGACCGAAGCCATGATGAGAGATAAATAAGCACACAAACATTCTCTCTAGAAGAAAAGAAACGGCTCTTGACATTTCATCAGGGCGGCATGATTATATACAGAGCGAACCGGTCGACGGGGGCAGATGTAGGAGTGTGTAAATAAGGAAAATGAGACCCCAGTGATGGCTGAAATGGTTTTGATGTGTGTGTGTGTGTGTGTGTGTGTGTGTGTGTGTGTGTGTGTGTGTGTGTGTGTGTGTGTGTGTGTGTGTGTGTGTGTGTGTGAAACCTGTCTCTATTCCCAGCGGTCAATCTCTGCTTGACTGCACTCAGATCTGAGTTCATGAGGTTATAGAAAGGTATACGTGTCTTGTTAGCACTTGTCTGTTAATGTCAGCATGACATGTGACTGAACTAGTCATGTGTAGCTGTTATTTAATATTAATTGGTGTTAGGGAGTAGGGATCTCACAATACTAGCTTTCTGTAGTTAAAACCAATACCCCCAAAATTTAAAAATATGCTACTTGACATCACAGCAAAAAATTATATTTTTATCTTAAAGCTGCAGTCCGTAGTTTTTCCTCTTTGTCGCCATCTGTGTTTGAAATCTGCAATTGCAGTTATTCGCGTAATTATCAACTGTACGTGGGTAGTGCCTAGGCACGGCACAGCGCGGATGAACACAATGTTTGAGGAGAGTGTGTGGCTGTCAGTCATCGCGCCGGTGTGTATACACTTTTGTTCTGACCAACTAAGGGAAAAAAAGCATTGCAGTAAATCTCGCTGATTGAATCTATCGATCGCTTATCATATCACGTCAAACCGTGCAAATTATACTTTGTTCTCAAATTGTTAATGTTAACAATGTCAGCATTGCGTGACTACATTTAATGCCCTTCCGATATTATCCTTGTTTTCGCATGGGCCGGCTGTAGTCTCTTTTTTTCTGTAGCCACTCCGAAGTCTGAAGTCTTTTGCATTTTACAGCGGGTGAATCTGTTGTCACTGGTGATTGTCGTTTGAACCTTTCTAGATCCGCCATCAAATTGATAAGTTTAATTATATCAAGTGCTGTGAGAAAAGGCTATAAATCTCCACCTCCAACATCCTCACTCTCATAGTCTACTAGCCGAGACTCCTTCTTTATGTGTACAGATGTGACGTAATGACTCAATATAGCCTACTAGCCGAGACTCTTCTTTATGTGTACAGATGTGACGTCATGACTCAATATAGCCTACTAGCCGAGACTCTTCTTTATGTGTACAGATGTGACGTAATGACTCAATATAGCCTACTAGCCGAGACTCTTCTTTGTGTGTACATATGTGACGTAATGACTCAATATAGTCTACTAGCCGAGACTCTTCTTTATGTGTACAGATGTGACGTCATGACTCAATATAGCCTACTAGCCGAGACTCTTCTTTATGTGTACAGATGTGACGTAATGACTCAATATAGCCTACTAGCCGAGACTCTTCTTTGTGTGTACATATGTGACGTCATGACTCAATATAGCCTACTAGCCGAGACTCTTCTTTATGTGTACAGATGTGACGTAATGACTCAATATAGCCTACTAGCCGAGACTCTTCTTTGTGTGTACATATGTGACGTAATGACTCAATATAGCCTACTAGCCGAGACTCTTCTTTGTGTGTACAGATGTGACGTAATGACTCAATATAGTCTACTAGCCGAGACTCTTCTTTATGTGTACAGATGTGACGTAATGACTCAATATAGCCTACTAGCCGAGACTCTTCTTTGTGTGTACAGATGTGACGTAATGACTCAATATAGCCTACTAGCCGAGACTCTTCTTTATGTGTACAGATGTGACGTAATGACTCAATATAGCCTACTAGCCGAGACTCCTTCTTTATGTGTACAGATGTGACGTAATGACTCAATATAGCCTACTAGCCGAGACTCTTCTTTGTGTGTACAGATGTGACGTAATGACTCAATATAGCCTACTAGTCGAGACTCTTCTTTATGTGTACAGATGTGACGTAATGACTCAATATAGCCTACTAGCCGAGACTCTTCTTTATGTGTACAGATGTGACGTAATGACTCAATATAGCCTACTAGCCGAGACTCCTTCTTTATGTGTACAGATGTGACGTAATGACTCAATATAGCCTACTAGACGAGACTCTTCTTTATGTGTACAGATGTGACGTAATGACTCAATATAGCCTACTAGCCGAGACTCTTCTTTATGTGTACAGATGTGACGTAATGACTCAATATAGCCTACTAGCCGAGACTCTTCTTTATGTGTACAGATGTGACGTAATGACTCAATATAGTCTACTAGCCGAGACTCTTCTTTATGTGTACAGATGTGACGTAATGACTCAATATAGCCTACTAGCCGAGACTCTTCTTTATGTTTACAGATGTGACGTAATGACTCAATATAGCCTACTAGCCGAGACTCCTTCTTTATGTGTACAGATGTGACGTAATGACTCAATATAGTCTACTAGCCGAGACTCTTCTTTATGTGTACAGATGTGACGTAATGACTCAATATAGCCTACTAGCCGAGACTCTTCTTTATGTTTACAGATGTGACGTAATGACTCAATATAGCCTACTAGCCGAGACTCCTTCTTTATGTGTACAGATGTGGCGTAATGACTCAATATAGTCTACTAGCCGAGACTCTTCTTTATGTGTACAGATGTGACGTAATGACTCAATATAGCCTACTAGCCGAGACTCTTCTTTATGTGTACAGATGTGACGTAATGACTCAATATAGCCTACTAGCCGAGACTCTTCTTTATGTGTACAGATGTGACGTAATGACTCAATATAGCCTACTAGCCGAGACTCTTCTTTATGTGTACAGATGTGACGTAATGACTCAATATAGCCTACTAGCCGAGACTCCTCTTTATGTGTACAGATGTGACGTAATGACTCAATATAGTCTACTAGCCGAGACTCTTCTTTGTGTGTACAGATGTGACGTAATGACTCAATATAGCCTACTAGCCGAGACTCTTCTTTATGTGTACAGATGTGACGTAATGACTCAATATAGCCTACTAGCCGAGACTCTTCTTTATGTGTACAGATGTGACGTAATGACTCAATATAGTCTACTAGCCGAGACTCTTCTTTATGTGTGCAGATGTGACGTAATGACTCAATATAGCCTACTAGCCGAGACTCTTCTTTATGTGTACAGATGTGACGTAATGACTCAATATAGCCTACTAGCCGAGACTCTTCTTTATGTGTACAGATGTGACGTAATGACTCAATATAGCCTACTAGCCGAGACTCTTCTTTATGTGTACAGATGTGACGTAATGACTCAATATAGCCTACTAGCCGAGACTCTTCTTTATGTGTACAGATGTGACGTAATGACTCAATATAGCCTACTAGCCGAGACTCCTCTTTATGTGTACAGATGTGACGTAATGACTCAATATAGTCTACTAGCCGAGACTCTTCTTTGTGTGTACAGATGTGACGTAATGACTCAATATAGCCTACTAGCCGAGACTCTTCTTTATGTGTACAGATGTGACGTAATGACTCAATTTAGCCTACTAGCCGAGACTCTTCTTTGTGTGTACAGATGTGACGTAATGACTCAATATAGCCTACTAGCCGAGACTCTTCTTTATGTGTACAGATGTGACGTAATGACTCAATATAGTCTACTAGCCGAGACTCTTCTTTATGTTTACAGATGTGACGTAATGACTCAATATAGCCTACTAGCCGAGACTCTTCTTTATGTGTACAGATGTGACGTAATGACTCAATATAGTCTACTAGCCGAGACTCTTCTTTATGTGTACAGATGTGACGTAATGACTCAATATAGCCTACTAACCGAGAATCCTTCTTTATGTGTACAGATGTGACGTAATGACTCAATATAGCCTACTAACCGAGAATCCTTCTTTATGTGTACAGATGTGACGTAATGACTCAATATAGTCTACTAGCCGAGACTCTTCTTTATGTGTACAGATGTGACGTAATGACTCAATATAGTCTACTAGCCGAGACTCCTTCTTTATGTGTACAGATGTGACGTAATGACTCAATATAGTCTACTAGCCGAGACTCTTCTTTATGTGTACAGATGTGACGTAATGACTCAATATAGCCTACTAGCCGAGACTCTTCTTTATGTGTACAGATGTGACGTAATGACTCAATATAGCCTACTAGCCGAGACTCTTCTTTATGTGTACAGATGTGACGTAATGACTCAATATAGTCTACTAGCCGAGACTCTTCTTTATGTGTACAGATGTGACGTAATGACTCAATATAGTCTACTAGCCGAGACTCTTCTTTATGTGTACAGATGTGACGTAATGACTCAATATAGTCTACTAGCCGAGACTCTTCTTTATGTGTACAGATGTGACGTAATGACTCAATATAGCCTACTAGCCGAGACTCTTCTTTATGTGTACAGATGTGACGTAATGACTCAATATAGCCTACTAGCCGAGACTCTTCTTTATGTGTACAGATGTGACGTAATGACTCAATATAGCCTACTAGCCGAGAATCCTTCTTTATGTGTACAGATGTGACGTAATGACTCAATATAGCCTACTAGCCGAGACTCTTCTTTATGTGTACAGATGTGACGTAATGACTCAATATAGCCTACTAGCCGAGACTCTTCTTTATGTGTACAGATGTGACGTAATGACTCAATATAGCCTACTAGCCGAGACTCTTCTTTATGTTTACAGATGTGACGTAATGACTCAATATAGTCTACTAGCCGAGACTCTTCTTTATGTGTACAGATGTGACGTAATGACTCAATATAGTCTACTAGCCGAGACTCTTCTTTATGTGTACAGATGTGACGTAATGACGCAAAGACATGCTCGAATTTCCCATGGACATCCACCAGTACCACTGGAGTTAAAAACATTATTACAAGCTTACCGCTTTGAATCGAGCTAAGGCAAGCAGAGAGTTTTGAACACTGGTTATGTACTTGCTCAAAAATTTATTTCGGATAATTTTTAACCCAAAAAAGTTACGGAATGCAGCTTTAATATATACAGAAAATAAATATTACATATTTTTATAAATATATTATAAAAATATGACAAAAATATTAATATGAATATTTATATAATTAAATATGGTTGCACACTGCAGGAAAGTATTGTCTTGGTACTGAAGTACCAGCACTTAGTTTCTACATCACTAACAGGAAAGACAAGTTGACAAACTCCAGACCGATCTCATTAGTGTTTTTAGGAATTTGTACATTATAATTGCACATACATTTTTGTATGTTTGGTTATACGCTAATTCGGAAAATATTACCATATTAAAAGCATCTAAAATATATAAGTAGCACATATGCACAGCTTTAAAAACATTTAAAAAAATCATTTATAATGTTATAAAGCCAATGGCTGATGGAATCCTTCTAAAATATTCTGTGCACAAAAAAAAAAAAAAATCATGATAGACCATGATGAAACTGTCATGATGTCAAAAATGGGTTAAATAAATGTGATAGCTCTGAATATATTTAATCACATTGATTAAATACAACAGAAGCAACCAATTAATTCCACAAATTCAATATGCTAACCTAAAAGGATTCATCATATGTAGGCTCCATCTCTAAAGTTATTCATATATAAAATGCTTGTTTTAGATTCTGCCAGTGTGTTAATTATGTCTCAGTGTCTATTCAAATGCACAGAAATTTGTGCTAGAAACACATTTAACATAAAAATATTTATGATTATCAGTGTTAATATGAACGTTGCACCCACACACATAGATTTTTAGTTTCTGTGTCATCAGCTTTGTAACTCAATTTCAGAGAAAGAAGAGGTTCAAATCAAAACGTCCTCAGAAATAAAGAATATGACACTCAATGCTAAGCAAGACAGCATAGAGAAAGTAAGACCAAGACAAGAAAAAAAAAATACGCTTGAGTCGCTGGCAGAATTTATTTTAGCAATTATCTCAGGCTTGAAGGGGGTAGACAGTAAGTCTAATAGCCGAACGCAAATACAGCCGACATCCCTCGACTTACTTTTGTCCTCTCATGCTCTAATTTGTCAGCAGAGCTGACAAGGCCTTGGTAAATAAAAGAATAAATAAATGGTGCATGAAAAGGGATCGTTGAAAAGCTGGGTTCTCAAGGGCTGGTCAGTGGCGTCGCTTGACTAGCATGAGATTTTCAGTAAGCGCAACTTGCTTGTCCCCTGCATATCAAAGCAGCAACAACAGCTGGGTGCACATTGACATTTGAGACTCATTTCGTGAATTATAACATAATGTATTATGATGTACAGCAGATGATTACACAGAACGTTACAGACAGGATTGTTGCTGTACAAGTGGCTCATACGATTATCAGTAATCTTTCCATCCAAAGTTGTGAATTACATTTTTTTGAGCAAAATTGGAATGTCGCATAAAACATTTGCGAATAAAGCACCATTGCCAACCCACGTGTTTAAAATAACAAACTCATCACTTCCTTGGGAATTGCCACAAAATATCTGTAAAAAAAAAGAAAGTTGCTGCAATCAGCAGTGACTCTTATAGATCATAAATGACTTCCGTCTCAGACGAAACGTAATAAACGCTGTCATGTTCTTTAGTGTTTGAATGCCTGATGTTTGGGAACAATTGTTTGGGAATGTTTGGTGTGAGACAGTTCTGGGAGGGAATTATACTCCACCATTTTGATGACATACTTTGGTGCTGCGTAATCAAACTTGCCCGCTGATTGGTCCACTATTCCAATTACCTGATCTGCTGAGGCAAAGTCACATGAGTTTTTTGTTACACATCGAGAAATTTATGTTTATTTATAAGAAATGTACATTGTAGGTTATGCGCATGTCTTCTTATTAAGTCTTCTATCTAAGTCTTCTCAGTTGTCTGCGACAATTGAGCACATGTACGGTGTATATAGAAAAAACACCAGCAAATTAAGAAAACATCTTCATCATTTTGTCAACACATGGCCTGCAAATTGTCAATTGTCAATTTGTCAAACTGATGATGTTTTCTTAATTTGCTGGTGTTTTTTTCTATTTGCATGCGTTTACTTCAGCCTTTTGAGCTCTCTCGGCCACCGTACAAGTATTTGTATGCACATTTTTAGAATTTATGCTCATCTTGGCACTTTCATCCAGCGTTTTTTCATGCAACATCCCAATATTTGAATAAAAATAGGTGGATGGAAACAGCTAGTGAATTACAACTTAAATTTTAGCCTGATCCAAAGCTATAATACCTTTAAAAGCTATAGTCCAAAACGATTTGAAAGTAAGAGGACAAAGTGCATTTACATGCATGCATTTGGCAGGCACTTTAATTTAAAGTCAGTTTAAAGTACATTTAATATACATGTGCAATTCTGAATATCAGAAAAACCTTTTTAATAAGTACAAGATGAGACCTTTTAATGCATACAAAAAGGATGGTACAACTTGTGCAAGAAAATGTTTAAATGGACTGTCTGATGGTATAGTCCCCATACATATACTAAGCTAAAGCTACACTACAAATGTGGAATCTGTTAAAGGTGACCTATAATTCAAAATTGAATTTACCTTGGTATAGTCAAATAACAAGAGTTCAGTGCATGGACATGACATAGAGTGAATCTCAAACTGGACTGTTTTCGTGTTCTCATTTAATTCACGTTTATGAAAAACACCCCTGAAAAACGGTCGGTTCTCCACACAATACCGACTGTGACGCAATAGTCGGGATCATTAATATGTACGCCTCCAAATATTTGCATAATGCCAGCCCTCAATGCCAGGCGGAACTGCGCAGTCGAAGCATGGCAGTTGCTCAGTGTGGATGTACACATGAACACAAACGTATTTTTTAGTTCCTTCATCTGAGCCTCTGAAGAAACAATGGCTTAGTTTTATTTTCTCTGGAAATTTCCAAACATTTCACTGAGTGTTTCCTCAACTTGGGCCAATACAGAGCTGGCCTCGGATCGAGCTACCAAGCAACACTTTCTGATGTGTAATTGTTCAAGTTCAGACAGGTAATCTTTCTCTCAAAATCGTTCAATACATGCATCAGTAAGTCAAGCCAGTGACTAAAATATCAGCTTCACATCGTTTCTTTTAGTAGGATGAAAATAATCGTATTTAAATTGTGAACAAATTATATACAGAAAGCGATCAAAGAACAATCTTTCCACACAGCGCGAGTTTATCTGGACACTTGCCAAACTCGTTATGAAATCAATGACGCACGTTACTGCACAACGAAGCTCTTACTGTATTTACATCATCGTGTTTGCATTGGTGAAAGCAGAGAGAGTGCAGAAACTGCTTTGCAATGATACGATCTTCATTCTCGCGATCAACACACTGTCATCTGCTCAATGCTCATCACGGCAACATTTTATGTGATGGGAATAGATCTAAATACTTTAAAAACATCTCACGATTCGTTAATCTCGATAGCTGTTATAGTAAAAACGTATAATAGCAGTAGTAAAAGTATTCGGGAGAGAGTTTCACATGTAATGCGTTGCTATTTCATATGCAAGCATGTCAGCCAATCACAGCAGTGGCCGCGGTTACACTGAATCCCACAGCAGACACGCCCCTTCAAACAGAGTGTTCAAATCAGAGGCTAAAAGCAGGCTAGGAAAAATGCCATTTATTTCTAAATTATGATTATTTTTTATCTAAAAAACATACTAACATTATAAGGGTAACCCAGGAAACATTATAAAATAATAAAAAAAACATTCTAGGGCACCTTTAAAGGTTTGACCAGGCTTTATCTGTTTGCAAAATTGGCACTGAGGGCCTGATTTAAATTGAAAACGCATATACCCTCTTTAGTGAAAGTGGTCTACAGCTTTAGTCAATCTCAAATTAATGTTAGCACATACTGTACAGTGGCCAATTGGACAAAAAGATTCATAGTTTATGTGATGATCTACACCTCCACAACACATAAAAACAGCCCTGAAAAAGATAAATATTTCTGAGAAATTGCACTATTTATTATGTTGCCTCTAATGCAATGCAATTCATGCATTTTTAATTCTGGCTTTGCTGTCCAAATACTTGTTGTGTCCACAGAATCTCTGATTATATTTACGAGTGGCTAAACAAACAGCACGGTTCTATCAGTTCAATTTGAAACACAAAATAATGCCATGATCGGTAATAATTTGTATCATTAATTGTTTATAAACTGAAAAATATGAACAATGAAAACTGTGGAACATCAACTCAGAAATTGGATTGCTCAGAAAATGGGACAAGCTAATCAGATCCAGCAAATTTGGAGCATCTGCACTGTGCTCAACAACACCAACATGGAACAGAGCACTTTGCCTTGCCTAAAGACAGTGTGCCTTGAGTGTGGAGAGTGGATGTGTGTAGTGTGTTCCTTGTGAGCATTGTGTTGACCTCATGAGTGTGTATTGACCTTGTTTGTTTGTCTGCCTTGAACTGTAACTCCCATGTGGCTTTGCAGACTCTAGTCCATCGGATATCATTCTATACACTGCAGAACACAAAAGACGCGGAAGCACACTGGGAATTGTTGTTGGGATCTTTTCCTAACAATCTCTTCTGTCTACTTCCTTGGACATTATTTTGATCTTACACAACTCACTTTTTCCATCACATCTTACACACTCTGTCACTGTCACACTCTCTGTTCCAAAACTCACAACCCTGATGGGTCCTGTAACTACCGTTGAGGCCAGTGACCTTTAACCTTTACACCTAGACAAGACTAATGTCCCTACATGTAGAGTTCCAACACTGTGCCATCTCCGATCTCTCAAAAACCCTGTTTGGCCATTTGATTACATAAGGAATCTTTCATGAAGCATATGCAGTCATAGTTTGTGTGTCTCTTGCCCTACAGCTCAAGCTTGACTTTCTTTTGTCTTTGCTTGCCGAATAATAAATAAATAAATAAACAAATAAAAGAACGAATCTGCAAATGAATGAATAATGCCACCATCTGTTGATGACGATCTAAGATGCCATAAATTTGATTTCTCCTTACGCCTGTGCGGAGATATACAGAGAACCAGACCTTTCAAAAGCCATCATGTCTTTGCTAAACGGCCGCCATATTTCACATAAATGCTTCAGTCACCTTCTTACCTAGTTTTGTGTAGTATAAACAGGCAATGTCTGTCTGTCTGTCTCTCAACATACTTTATCGTGCTTTGTCCTTGAAAAGTAGTTCAAGGAGAGAAAGCAATAATCCACAATCTGTTAGTTTCTGCAGGAACAGGCTGGCATTGTTGGTGTTTATGTAGGAGATTGATGCTCAAGCAGTTGGTGACATTCACTGCCTGTGATCTGACAGAATTACAAGCATAAACCAAGTAATTGTTCAATCACTATTTGCAGGATTTTTGATGCAAATGTGAGCGACTGACTAAAGATACAATGCTACAAAAATACTTATACTATATATACCTGCCAAATGTGGGTGGATTTCTGCAGTGAAAAATGAAAAAATGATTCACGTATGTTACACCCACGTATAGGTCAAATAAGCACAATAGGTAATATAAAGTTTCGATTTTCTATATTTTTTAGGTCAAATAAGCCCAATAGGTAACACAAAGGTTCGATTTTCTATAATTTTTTTGTGAATTTTGAGTAACATGCTACAATTTTGTGCTGACAGATATAGATACAACCAAATTAGCACTTGTTTTACACAACATTTACTCAAAATTCACTTAACTCTCTGGGGTCGGCGGTCTCGCCGGCGATACCAGCTCACTTTTTCCTTATCAGTGCAAAAGAGACTCAAATTACTTTGTTGATTTTGATCTTACATATAAGTGTTATACATCATTCGATCCTGTTAAGTTTGTATTTTTTTTGTGGAACCTCACAATAAAAACAAAGTGTTGTGCTTTTCGCCAAATAAAGAAAAATAAACATGATGCGCGTTCTGCGTTCTCTCTGTCAGTGCAGTCCATTCTGAAACGCGTCCTAAGATTAACTATAACTCTGCAAATACTTGTCATACAGGCACGAGAGATTTTTCTTTATGAAGCTTGAATTCTCTTCTTTTCAAAGAAGTAATTTATATAAAAAACAAATATTCTCAGTGTATGTAATCTGTATGAAAAGAGAGTGATTTCAGTATTTTTTCCCCAGCTCATTACACTTCATTACGCGTTAATCTGACACGCCCACGGAGGACGCGCGCTATTCAAACGCAAATGTCGAGGCAAGCCATGACAATGCCCACATCAGCCGTTCCACCGCGGCGGTAAAATGTGGGGTGTATTTGCTGCCTTTTACCGCTAAGAGGCGCTACAATCATAGACTCTGAAAAGTGTTCGTTTATTCTCTCTAATGCGTAATCTGCGGCTCATTCAGAGCGATTGAAATTTGGTAGCAGATGAATTCAACAAGTGAAACGTAGTTAAAATAATTCATAATCACAATACTGAAATTAGGCTACTGAAATGAAATTGAATAAATAATGAAAACATAAAATATTGCAATAAAAACATTTAGGCTACATCAATGAGGCTTTACAAGAGCATAAGACATTAGTTTTACCAGCGTACAGACGATAGCTCAGTGATCAACGCAATAACACGAGCTTCAAGGAGCTTCAAGCGACCCGAGATCGAATCTCAATGTAGCATACATGTTGTTAACCGATGTTGGCCGACAGCGTTTATATTTGACCACCTTATGCTTAAATAGCTAACTGTTTACTTATTTAAAGTCAAGAGTTTTGTTTAATTATCATTACAACATAAATTTGCTACATTCCTGTAGAACCGCAGCCGCTGCACAAATGACAAAAACTGATGAAGGAAGATTGTCAGCCGATTGCATCAGAAAATGAAAATGAAGAAGCTCGTCTTTAGTCTGCTAAATTATTGTGTAATGTAAAAGAACACTAAAATTACTTAAGTTTGAAACCAAGTTCGAACATTTCAAGGTTTAAATAAAGTGTGTCGGGACAGTTTTTTTTTATTTAAAACAGGGTTGCATCGAGTTTAGAGTTTATTTCTTTTGCGATGCAAAATAAGAAACAGTAGGCTAATCTTATTCTTACACATTTTAAATTTGTATTGCCAAAGAAATGACAGCTATATTAAACAATTAAAACAGTACAAAACGAGGGTTGGGGTTGGGTTGGGTTGTCATCATACTGTCTAGACATCACAATAAGACACTTATACTATTGTATTTTGCAGCGTTTTGTTTCTTGTGAAAATGTGAAGCTCCTGGCAACTGAACAGTGCATTTACTTAAAGGGGACCTATTATGCAAAATTCACTTTTATAAGATGTGTGTCCACAGTGTGTTTAAACAACCAGCCTAAAATGGTAAACATCCACCCACTCTTTTTTTATAATGCCCATAAATCATAAACAGTCTCTCCAAACGAGCGGTTCCAGATTTCGCCTACAGTTCAACGCTGGATTTGCACAAAAGTTGTTTCTGAAAGATTTTTTAGATTAACATGATGGTACATGCTAGTCCCCAAGTTAAATCAACTAAACTCCACAAAAACGGCATACATTTATCCACTAACCTAACCATTCAGAAACGTCCAGTTGCATTGTAAAAGTTTAAACTTCTTCCTGAGACTCTCCATCAGTGTCCGACTCCACTTTGAACATTTAAGGCTAAACACCGCTACTGAACATTTCTGACATTTTGGCTGCGTGAGGTTCTCCAGTTTTGTAGTGAGATGGTTCTCACTGCAGAACACAAAATCCAGGGGGAGGAGTTGGATCTGGATCCACCTTACATATACCTAAACCTACCCATCTCCGCCCCCTGATCCCTAAACCCACCCCTAATCCTACCCATCTCCACCCCCTGATCCCTAACCCCACCCCTAATCCTACCCATCTCCGCCCCCTGATCCCTAACCCCACCCCTAATCCTACCCATCTCCGCCCCCTGATCCTTAACCCCACCCCTAATCCTACCCATCTCCACCCCCTGATCCCTAACCCCACCCCTAATCCTACCCATCTCCACCCCCTGATCCCTAACCCCACCCCTAATCCTACCCATCTCCACCCCCTGATCGCTAACCCCACCCCTAATCCTACCCATCTCCGCCCCCTGATCCCAAACCCCACCCCTAATCCTACCCATCTCCGCCCCCTGATCCCTAACCCTACCCATCTCCACCCCCTGATCCCTAACCCCACCTCTAATCCTACCCATCTCCACCCCTTAGATATGGATCCAACTCCGCCCCCTGGATCTCGTGTACTGCAATGAGGTGCTACTGTTTGTAGTTGCCGGAGTATCCGAAGCACGAGCTGTAAAGGCTCTTCTGGAAAGAGGGCCGTGAGCAGCAGCTCATTTGCATTTAAAGGGACACACACAAACTGTGCGTTTTTGCTCACACCCAAATAGGGGCAAATTTGACAAGCTAACACATGATATGTGGGGTATTTTGAGCTGGAACTTCACAGACACATTCAGGGGACTCCAGAGACTTCATCTTGTGAAAAGGGGCATAATACGTCTCCTTTAACCAATAATCATAATACCCTTTTAGTGCCAAATGTTGGATGAGTTACAGTTAAAATAAAGTAGTCACATTACTACTCTAAACATGACTAATTCAGTCCTGTGCCAAACTGACTAATCTGGATATATTCTCAGATGGACATATTGTTCTAGTAGCGTACATTCAGTTCTAGATGTTATTATGCTGTATTTTCCTCTCCTTTCGATAACACATACAGTGTGTGAGGTTTTTAATGTGATTCATATTGCACACTAATGAAAACGTCACAGTGATAAGGAATGGAACACCCTCTATCCCCATTCAATCATGCATTTCAGGAAAATATAAGAGTTATTCAACATTATTATTCCATTTTATAACCACGCATGTGTTTCCGCCACCTCTCTTGGACAGCTCTCAATCTCACATTATTCCTTCCAACTCCTACCTTCAAGGCCTGGCAATTCTTTGCTAATTCATGAAATCGATGCAGGACGAGATAAATAATTCAGCAGTCAGCCACACACTGAGTGATTGTGGCGGGTTTGTTTGCATGAAAATGGAGGTGTACAATACCGTTTGTCCAACTCTGTTGGAGTCACACCTTGTGACACACACACTGCCTATACTATCAAAACACATACTGACGCAGCAAGATTTGCTTTCAGAGCCCTGCGAGTCAGGGGTCTGGGGTCTGTTGTGATGAAAATAGCTATAAAACAAAGTGTGAGAACAATGGAAAAACAACAAAAGCAGGAGGAGAATCCCGATCCATCAGTTGTCCAGCAGATGCAAGAGTGGCTCGGCCGTAACCTAGATTTAAAGAACCTGCAACTGTCTAAGGTAGAAACAAATGGGGAAAGATCACAGCCTAAATAAATGAAGAGGCATCCTCTGAAGACCTAGAACGACAGCCCACTCAATCCTAACACAGGTAGAATAGAGCTACTCACCTCTAGATTCAGTCTCCTTGACCTGTTCACAAATCTCAAGCTTAGCTGTAAGAGTTTCTCCCCCCGCTGATCAATGGGTTTCCCTCTCCGGCCTGCAAAACACAAAGAGCGAGTGCCATTGAGCATTGATTAGCTTAGAAATATCGAAACGACCATTTAAATGCATGTCACGTCTTAAAAACATTCAGTAACGCATTGAAAAGGCACGTGTCACCTGTTTTTCAATAATTCCTTTTAAAATTATAACCTGATACACTTGATTATTTGTGACAAGCTCAATTTGCATCTCATTACAGTCATGGCACAGACATCTGGCAGGATTTCTTATTAGGAATCCAGCGAATCCTCAAGCCTATTATTATTATTGTTGTAGTAGCTCACTTTTAACACTTTTTGGGGGGTATTCCAGAAAGCAAGGTTATCTTACCGTACCCTAAACATACCCTGAACTCTTGGTTGATTAACCCAAAAACTTCATATGATGCTATAGTAAGGGATAATCAGGTATAAAATACACTTTTTTTCAATTATGTATTACATTATAACACATGTGATATTTCACTTAAAATTGTTACTTGCATTTGATTCAGCCAAGAAAGTAAATCAATTTAAAATGCACAAAAAATGTATCTTTGCATTTTCATACATTTTTGAGCCAAACTGATAAACAAGCCAACAATGCTTGACACACACATTCATACTGACTTAAGTTTCAAAGTGGCCCGTGATCACTCCTCCCAGAGACTCACCATAACTGATTTCCTTGAAAAGGCCAAATATAGTGAGTACGGTTAGAAACGGAGACCTATCCAATGACACATTTCAGTGTGAAAAAATAGCCTCCTGTTCATTGATTTGACTCTTACGCATGACGCAAGCTTGTGTTCCTGGAATATGTTTTGGAGCCCGTCGCCCACATGTCTGCTCTAGGATATTAACATTCAAAACCAACAGTTTTAGGAGGAATTCACAGCACTCATGTGTAATTAGAAGCTTGGAGAGCTCTACTGCACAACATGCCCTAACAGGACAGAATAATGATATTGAATTAAAAAAAAAGTGTCACACTTTATCTGGGTCTTGAAAATACCTTCTTTAATGAGAATGTATTGGGGAAAGGGCATGCAAAATAGGTGCAGCCTGTGGTTGAAAAGTTGTCAGTGTAAAATAATTGTGCGGAAAGGTTTTATCATCACACCTTCAAATGACTGACAGACATATGCGCCCCAGACAATCTCCAAAAAAGTCGATATTGGTTTAAAACAAACTAACAAAAAAATACTGATTGTATCACATTGTATTTATTAAATACTGAGTAACTTAATTGTGTAAAGAAATAGAAATGTAATTTAGGGCCCTATATAAAATCAGTTTTTCTTTTTCTTTTGCCCAAATCCTCTTTTTTTTAGTTTAACTACTTTTTAAGTAGTTTTTGTTGTTGTTGTTGTTTCCATTTTAATTGTTAAATCATTTGAATTTTTACAAAAACGTAAAATTTTAGCACCCAATTTTTTCGTTTTCCGTTCGAATTTTTTTCTGGATTGATAACAAAGAGCATGTCTAAGCAATTCAAATATATTCAAAACGGAAGTGAAGGCATAAAACATTAACAGAACAATCATTTTTAAAATGTAATCAAGTGAAAAAAAAAATCAATTTATTTTTTTGGCTGCACAGAGGTTTACTCTTAAAATTAAAACATGGAAGAATAATTGTGCCATTCCTTAAAAAATAAAGTTTTAATAATTGTATTACTAATAGTATGATGAGAAGTGCATTCTATTGTTTTATTAATAGTCATATATTTCTGTCACAATTTCTTCAAGTTAAACTAAACTTTTATTTTGACATGTTACAGTGAAGAAAATGTAGTTTCTGTGTGTATATGATATGATGAATTCATAGAGTCCTTGCAATTCGGTTATTTGCTTGAAAAAGTACCTTGTATATTAAAATGTACATTTAGAAAAACAATAAAAAAACAAATGAACAAGCAAGTAAATAAAACTAATAAATGACAACTAAATAAATTCTGATATTGTTCATGTTAAGACACTCCCCTTAAAATAATATTGCAAAAAGAAAAAAAAAAGAGAGAGTTTTGTAATGATAAGAATGTAACTTAGTGATTGGGTGAACTGTCCCTTTAACTTTCCATTACTTTGTTAATTGTCCAATAGATGCCTACTAACACCTGCTCTCTTTACCTCTGTACTGGAGTAGCAGTCAGGTAAAGGATCCGGTCGGAAAGCTGGCAGTGGACATTAGTCAGCGCTGACAGATGGGAAACGCGTGATTTATGTTAGCGACTGAGAGAAGGCAGGAAAGCGGCTACGATGTGACTGAGATTTCAAAGAGCTGGCATTAATCTGCTTCCCGCTGCTGTGTGGGCCATGGAACAAGTTCAAGGTGGAAGGAAAAAAAGAAGGTAGCAGGAAGTTGCAGAATGACAGGCAAGATGAGGCGGAAAGAAGGATGGATGGAGACACTCGGAGACGGGACCCAACGAACCTCATGTTTCACAATTATAAACTTTTGAAGTCTTTAAACGAGTAGTTCACCCAAAGTGTAGAAAAAAATAAAATAACGTCATGATGCTTAAAAAAAAAACCCCAAAAAAAAAAAAACTTCATTTAACTTCATTTGAGTTAAAACTAAGAAAACTGAAACTTTTATAGAGAGCTTTTATAATTATAATTTATGCATAACTGACAGATAGTAGGAAAATATGGTCTTATGTCAGTCCCCTTTTAGTCTCAGCCTCAGACGTCACACCCACGAACCGTTGGCTGAACGTCTGATGCATAAGACACACAAAACTGGAAACAGTTGCAAATTCCTCATCTGATTGGTTGAATTCAAAAGGATTTGAGGAGGACGTGTGTGTCGCTTTCTTTAACGGTCCGCCTGAAAACAAACCCGCCATGAAGCCAAACCCCCTCATGGAAGAAGAAAGCCGTCATGTTTACAACTGTGACAATGAGCGCTTATCAGGATCATCAACTAATTGCTGGATGTGAAGTATATGCAGTTCACAGCATAGACGTCCAAGAGTTTTACACGCAGCTCTGTTATTGTAGGGACATCGACTTTACATTTTCACACCCTGAACATGACGCTGAACAAAACGAAATGTGATTGGTTGCTTTACATGTCAGTCAGACGACCTCTGGCCGGTCCTTGCCCAATGAAAGCTGCTTTGGAGACCAGACCTCTGTCTTCTTGAGACTAGTCCCATAATCTCTTTTTGATTATTTTATATGCAGAATCTATGCTGCATATAAAATAATCAAAAAGAGATTGAGGATGACACATAATGGGTTTGTTTTCTGTTTTTCCAACAGAATATTTTGCATTCTAAGTTGTTGTCGGCTTTGGACTCCATAATTAAAATGATAATCAATAATTTATATTACAATTTATAGGTAATTTACATTTACAGATTTGCCAAATGTTTTTATTCAAATTGCATTCAAAGTACACATTTTATAATTGTATGCAGGAATCAAATCCGTGACCTTGGCGTTCCTCGCACTAAGCTTCGGTTTATTTATTCATACATTTTATTTATCATTTTTTTGTGTAAATAAGGAAAGGAGAACATCATAAGACTTCAGAGGGAACTCTCTTAACGAGCAGTAATTTCCTTTAATTGACTGCTTTGCTTAATCGCCACAGCTTCCCTCATGATGAAAGCCAGGTGAGGCCTTTGATGTGTTTTTCCCTCCACTTTCATCACCTGACGAGCTCATTAGAGTCACAGATGTCACTCTGAGATGTGCTAAGGAGTCACAGGAACCTTTTCCACCACCTTCTTTTCTATCTTCTCATTTCCCATTATTAGCCCTTCTCGCCTGTCTTGAAGACATTTCTATTAATAAGCCATCAGTCTCATCAGATCGGCCTCAAACAAGTTATACGCTTATAAAGTCGGAAGTTGCGACAGTCTTTTCTTCTCTATCGTGCCGTACTGTATATCTGAGGTCCTGTGTACACCTGGTATTAAGTAGCCTGGGAAAACCCAGACAACTTCCGGCAAATTTCGATTTGCTCTGAAAGTTAGTCTGGCAAAGAGCTCATTCAAGCCCATTTCCAATCCGTCGAAATCGAGGCACCAATCAGAAAGGTTGGGGCGGGCTTTACACGATGACGACAGCACTGGGATTTTGAAGCAGATTTTGTAGCCTACATTACAAAGATGGATGCCGCCGTCGAACATCACTCGTTCGAATCAGCTATCGCGTCTGTTTTAAGCCATTTGAACGCTTAAACTGTTTTTGATCTGTTTTGTTAAAAACCGAGCAAAGAACAACACTCGGAGATGTTTCTCCGCCGCTCTGCATACGTCATCTCCTTCATCGCTCTGATTGGTTTTAGGTCTATCCGCGACGTCCGTTGGTGACGCCCCTCTGGAAATGATTTGTCTATGACGCTTTACCAGACCATAACTCAGTTACAACTGAGAACCAGGCTAGGTATTAAGATGCGTTTTGGTCGATCGGATTACAAGTAGACAGAGGAAGACATTCCCGTTAACACCTGGTGTTTTAATCCGTCTCATTTGTCCACTTTCAACCCCTTCTGTCCTGATTTCTTCGAGGGGACGGTCTATGGGCAGCTAAATGTTTGGACTTGATAATGAGCTCATGCAATTTATGTATGAACCCGAACGGAGACGAAGTAAAAACACACAGAGCATCAGCTTTCGTTTCTGCTCTGGGACGCAAGCCCACGCTGAACGCAGTGAATGCATGTTAGAAATCAGTAATGATGAGAGAACATTTTGCTTGATACGTTTTTCGTCTTCAAACCAAACTTGGGTCTTCAGCCGAGAGTTTAAATCCCGTCTGGCTAGCGCTTCCCATAATGTTCACACCGCGGAGAGTTGGCGGTCTTTTGTGGCTGTTTGAACACATTCGACCACATGAGCGTTTACACTATGAAAGCAAACCGGTCGAATGCGAAAGTGGACAAGCTCAAAACTTGTATTGTGACCAAAATGCTTTTTAATACCAGGTATAAACAGGACCTGAGTGAAATGGCTTATTGAACAAGAAAAAAAAATGCAGGGCGGGAATTGATTTTGTCCATGGGGGATTGATTGGATCGTTGGATGGTTGTGGTTTGCTATTGGTCGAGTGACAGGTTGCCTCGCCCCCGCAACAGTAAACATGTCACCAGAGAAGAGATGCTGCTGCAAGAGGGAAGGGACGCTATTTTTTGCATAGATAAATCAATTACAAGTAATTCAAAATTCAATATTTTGAATTACTTGGAAACATACTGTAGATTAGAACTAAGCTAAAAAAAATGGCTTCGCAAAGGTCATGTGTTCGATATCTATGAAATGCACATTATGAAAAAAAAATACATAAATGCATCTCAAGTCATACTAGATAAAGCATATGAACCTTTAGATATAGATCTTAACACTTGTATTATTTATTTCTTGTCTGCTTGTGCTTTGATTTACAACCTTTGAAGACATTTTAAATCACGAGTAACTGAGCAAAGCAAAGCTCTGAATGTCGTTCTGGCCAGGTGTCAAAAACATAAAACTCAGTTCGGCATCAAAAGGACAAGGGAAAAATTAACCTTTACACATCTGCTGTTGTCTGAACAAATCAAGACATTATTGCTCTGACCAATACTGACAAGAAATGAACAGCAAAAACACACATTTCTCTTAGTTTTTGTCTTAGCCTATAATAAACCAATAAGCCAAGAGAAGTCACTACAGTCACTTTATCAAATGTAGAGCAAAAGAACACTTAACTCTGGTAAAATTACTGTAACTTTTGTGCTTTTATAAATCGTTATATTTGTTTATCACAATTAACAATTCTTTCACCAAGTTCTTTCATCATATAGTTCATTAGCTTACGACCTGCAGCCCTCACTGCCTCCAATAATTTGATGCATCAGAATATAGATGATCGTTTTCAAGCACGGCTCATGACATCAGATATTATAGGATTAATATAATTTACAGACATGCACCTTGAACTGCACAATCTCCACTAAAACTGAACCACACAGTCCTGATCTTTAGTAGTGCATCAAGAAGGTTTCAGAGGGAGTGTTACCTTGTCACTTGCCTTTATGTCACTTCAACACTCTCTCCCAAAATGTCTGGAAACACCTAAGTGAGACGTTAAAGTTTGCGGTTTGTTATGCAGGCGAACCTTGAGGCCAGTATTGACATGTCGTTGGTTGACATTGATGGATGTAGGTGTCGCTGGGACTGACAAGCAGGTCTAAATTACATTACATTAGCTTGTTCCCCTCCAGCCTCTCAAGGCTAACGCTGCCCATCATGGCAATGCGGTGGGCAAACTGTGAGAGAGAGCGAGGGGGGGGGGGGGGGGGGGAGGGGGGGGGGGGGCAACAATGCCTGTTTCAAACCAATTACAGCACAATGCCAGAGCAGAACGGTAATAATGGACATACAGAAATGCTGGCATTTGTGTTTGTGAAGTGTGATGACCAAGAGGAACCACAGCCTGTGCTCTGGAATAGCATGACAATTCATGCACCTCCTGCCAAGCTCATGATGCAAGTGCCAATCAAGACCACTATAGCACAATAAATCACATTTGTATATACGCATTATCTTCAAGCACCTCCAAAAAGTGAATTAGGCTCTAGTAAAACAAGTACTATAACATGATGAAATATAAGTTATTGAAATGTTAAAAAAAATGTATTTCACTAGAATATATATTATTTTGAATTGTCATTAAAGGGTTAGTTCATCTAAAAATTAAAGATGTTTTTAATGAAATAAAAAAAGCCGCTCAATTCATATGGAATAGTTTTACGATCTTTTTACAGTCTTTTTGAAGAGTCAAAGTGGTAGTTGAGTGGACTGTCAATGGAGTGACAGAAATCTCTCAGATTTCATTAAAACTATCTACTTTTGTGTTCCGACCAAGCGTGCCGCACAAGCCCTCAAAAGTGAAGCCAAAACGTCTCGATCGTCGAACGTCAAGCTCCTTTGAACTGCTATTTTGATATTTGCGCTGCATTTGGATCTTTGCGCTGCTATTTGGATCGATTCCAACGGCCAGGACGACGACAGTACAAGATACTCCGTAATTTGATTGGCGGCGGGGTATCTGACAGGCAAGCTACACGCACGGGTCGAGAACAATAGAAGCAGTAAACCGTATATGGTTGTTCAGCATTTCGCATTCCCAGGTATTAACGTGAGTGTGAGTATTTGTTAGAGGTACTGGAGGGTAAAAAGTGTTTATAATAGAAAAAGGTTATTATATTTATTTATTTAGATTTGTTTTGCTCCACAAGTTCTGAAAGTACTTCCTTGTGACAGTATTTTTTGTTAGTGTAAATACTAATGTACATAATAATTTATGTTAAATAAAATGTTTGGTTGTTCAGCATTACACAGTCTCAGGTTTTTATTTTTTGAGAGTGCATTTTTGAGATTATACAGTTATACTAGCTCTTTATTGACAGTATACAGGATGGTGTATCGGGGTCAGGATACAATATAATGAGATGAAGTAGATTCACTTCTGTATTGTGATATTCTGATGGGGGGGATGTCCCCACCAAAGCCGAGACCAACTACGCCCATGTTTGGAACGACATGAGGGTGAGTAAATTACGACAGAATTTTCATTTTTAGGTGAACTACCCCTTTAATGGAGAAAGCTCTTTGCCAGCAGGGGATAACTAACAGTACCATGTAAAAGTCAGCATGAAACGGAAGTCGTGATAGTCTTTTCTTCTCTATTGTGATGCGATCGCGGACAGCAGCACAAAGTTGATTCTGCACTAATTTGATCTATAGTAAATCTTTTTTTAAATGTCGTAGATTTATGCAGCAAATGAGAATCAATAAAACTATTGGGTAACACTTTACTTGAAGGGGTGTACATAAGACTGACATGACACCTTCATAACCATGACATATGTCATGAATATGAAGTAGGGTTTATGCATGTTTATGACAACTGTCATTAAGTGTCTTTCGCTCAATAATGATATTTTGAATGCAAATATGACATTGTTTAAGATGTCTTTGTTATGACACCTTGACATAAACCATAACATCATAACCTGTCAGTGTCTTTGTCATGACAACTTGACATTAAATTAAGTTAAACTGTCATGTGGTTGGTTTTGACATTGGCTGTCATAAGGCCATTATAACTGTGTCATGAATATTTTTCGTGACCTCAACTACAGTGGTACAAATTGAATTTGTCATTAAACAGTTATAATGGCTTCATGACAGCCAATGTCAAAACCAACCACTTGACAGTTTAATGTAATGTTAACCAATAAAGCTAAGTGCTTTCTTAAGTTTGATAATTAATCTGCTATGTCATGTTTATGACAGGTTGTGTTGTCTTAGTAATGTCAAGTTGTCATGACAAAGACACTGCCAGGTTATGATGTATTGGTTTATGTCAAGGTGTCATAACAACGACATCTCAAACAATGTCATATTTGCATTAAAAATGTCATAATTGAGCGAATGACACTTAATGACAGTTGTCACAAACATGCATAAAACTTCCTTCATATTCATAACATGTGTCATGTCATGATTATAAAGATGTCATGTTAGTCTTATGCACACCCCTTCAAGTAAAGTGTTACCAACTATTGTCTATATTTTGAGACAAAGATCTTGATAATGATTTTCAGTTTTGTTCAAGGTAAATAAAGCATCAGATTTTCAATAACGGAAGAATATGAAAAGTATGGTATTTAGGCTAAAAGGCTCCCCTGCTGTCAGGGGGAAAGGCACAATAATTAACATGATAATATAAAACTGGCTGACTTTTCCATTTGTTGACACAACATGGTCAGATTCAGGTGGTACATATCATATATTAAGTTGGGTGTCCACTTTAGAGATAATCACCATATTTATAATGAAAACATATTTAGCTTTAATGAATTATTATGGGATATCATTAAATCCTTTCAGAATCTTTACTTTTTAAAATTATTTTGTTTCTGTATTTTGAAAATGCACATATTTTAATGACAGAATATTAATTGAACAAAAAAACACTATTTTATTTCTCAAAATTATCCGAAAATAAAACAAACTTGGCTTAAGTGATTGTTTTGAACAAGTATTAACTTAGACATTATTAAAAGCATATTATTTTAGCTAAAGTATTTGTATCAATATGTTGTGCCTTTTGCCCCATGCTGGTGAACCTTTCATCCTTTGTGTGGATTTTTAAACAAACAAACCACTTTTATGATTTATTTTCACACAATATATGTTGCTCCATCAATGTTCAAGAAAAACAAAAATGTTCTGCAATCATACACTTTGAGAGTAGTGAAAAGCAAATGTTTAGGATGTGTCTTCAGTGCCGTTGTAACCTATGGTACACCTTACGTAAAAACAAATTAACTACAAAACAGATACATAATTTCTGTCTGTATCTGCCATTGTATCCTTTAAATAAAACTGCTAATTTTGTAATATGTGCAAAGGTGCAGACAAATAAATGTACAGCTACACCAGCAAACAAGCTTTAATCTGAGTGCCAAACGCTGCCACAGCCAAAAGGCACATGATGTGACCTGACTGTTGCATTTACAAGCGCACCTGCCTTTCAAAACCCAGCTGAAACATATTACAAATATCACAATCCATCCAGTCACTCCACAACCCATATTGTAAACAATTAGCTTACACAATATGGCACCTATCACAAAACATAATTAAGAGCATGTTGAACACTTTAAATGGAAGATGGTTATACAACCCAAAGTCTCACAGACTCACAGTCTGATATTAATGGCATTTTGCATACACAGACAATATTTGGAGAGCTTGGGAATTTCATGATTCCGTTTTAAACATGAACTGACATCCAAGCTTTGGTTGTCTAATGATGCCATAAGAAAAGTTATAACCAACCTGTCATACTTGGGATGATTGATGAAATAATTGTCTTTTATGGTCAATCCAAGGAGGAAGGCCTGTTTGAGGTGTTTGGCTGGTTAGCATGGTTAGTTGTTTTGGCTGGTTTGCCCCTGGTGGTAGATGCCATAAGTGCATGCTGAATATGTAACTTTTTTTATATGTATGTATGTATTTCCCATTTTATTAATTGTGCATTATAGAGCAAAAAACTAAAAATGTAGATAGGAAATGACATATGCTGTTCATTCTTTATGTTTATTCAAACCATCAATTTTCAAAATACATATAGTTTCAAAGCAGCTTTACAGAAAATCCATGTTTCTACATTACAATTAAGAGTTGATTTGTTATCAGAGGTGACTGTGCCCAAGTCATGTCAATATTTCAGAAACTTACACATCGACGATAATACAAATCACACAGTTAGCTAACATGGATTAATTTTAGGCAGAATCAATGAGCTCATTAAATGTAATTATTACAATTTGTGAACATAATGATTACAATATATAGAAAATTTGGCAGTGGCGCATGTTGATTCAGAGTTGGCGTAATCTGAAGTCATCTCTTCAGAGGTGTTGGGGCATCTAAAGTCTTTGTAAGAGGATCCAAACTGGAACTGACATACTCTCTAGTTACCTTGGTATGGGCATCCCGAGATAAAACAGAAAAGCAAATGGAAAAGCTGCTAATCGTAACATTTCGAGTAAAGATAATCATGTGCATTTGATCTGATGTGACTGGAGTACAGGTTTATGTATTAAGTGAATGCTTGGCTAAAGAGATGTGTCTTTAATGTAGATTTAAAGTGGGATAGTCTCTCTGAGCTGCGAACATCATCAGGAATGCTATTCCAGAGTTTAGGAGCCAAATGTGAAAACAAAGAGTTTGGTGACCTTAAAGAGCGTGATGAATAGTAGGGTGAAAGAAGATTGGTTAAATACAAAAGAGATAAACCATTTAGAGACTTATAGGTCAGTAGCAATACTTTGAAATCAATACGGACCTCAACCAGTGTAGAGATGGAAAAAAAAATTGTGTTATATGATCATATTTTCTTGACCTGGTGCATTTTGGACTAATTATAGCTTGTTTATTGAGGATGCAGGACAACCACCATGTAGTGCATTACAGTAATTCAGTCTAGAGGTCATGAATGCATGAACAAATTTTTCTGCATCCGACCATGCACAGCTCAATGTGTTGAAGCATGTTTGCTATGGCCACAGCTCCATCACTGCTGAGCACCTTTAATTCTTACTGTATAAGCATTTTTAGACTAGAAGTCTGAAAACTAATCTGTCCTTCACTACCAGGAATTCTCTTTGGGTATCAGGAGGTATGCAGTTCAAACAGCCTGATTAAATTTGATCTGTGATTGTTCATGCTTAAATGTGTGCAAGATGGCTTTCCATTACCAAATGGGAAAACTCATCCATTCTCGCTCTAACACGCATTTTTCTTTTTGCGTCCCACTTCACCTTCTCCTTGTGTTCATTTAAATAGTGGCGTTACCATCAGGAATCATTTGAGGTGATTAATAACTCGCTTACTCAAATTCAGCATCCATGAAATGACACGGTGACCTTGCCTTCACCCGCACACTCGAGAATGACTGCAAAGTGTCTGCTAATTGAATGTTGGAGGTGAGAGAAAGAAAGGCTAAAAGATAGAAAGAGAGACAGGCACAAGTTGTAAACCTCCTGGTGAATGAAGCAATCATCTTGCCAGCAATGACAATGTGTCGGCGGAGGGGGAACACAGCAAACCGAACCAGAGAGGGAGGGAATGTACACACACTCTATAAACTAAGAAGACACTTATTTAATTATGGGCCACTGCGCCAATTATTTGCCATACAAAGGATTCACAGTCGACCCTCAAATTGCTGCGGGTGCAGACAGACTCTGTTACATTCCAATGATGCCGGGGCAGAAAAACACAGTAGGTTCATTGATTTTTATGCAGCTCTATTATATACGGCTCCTGACATGCCTGTACTGTGTTTCGCAGACACATACCCCTTTTCCACCAACAAGAACCGGGTGCTGGTTCAGAGCCAGAGCCAGAGCTGGTTCGGAGTTGGTTCGACTGACAAGCTTAGTAAGAACCGGTTTGCCTTTGCACCGGCTAGAGAGCCACAACAGAGCCAGATCTTACGTCACTGCATACGTGTCATGTTGCCCAGCAACGCTAGTGTATGGAGGACCAACTCTACCATATTTAAAAATAAATACAGAAATAAATAAATGCTCAATAAATAAATAAGCATACAATTAATTTCCCCCCAAAAATACAATAAACAAATAAATGTAGGTAGAAATTAAATTATACAGTGAGACATAAATGTATATATCTCTTTTAATTAGCTTCTTTATTTATTCACCTTTGTAATAACTACCTTATTTATTTATTGTCCGTTATAATCTTCAACTTTATTTATTAATTACTTATTTTTTTAAAGTATTTATTTATGTGCATGTTATAATATTTTTGTCTGTTTTATTTTTCCTTTGTATTTTTTTACCCTATTTATTTCTTCAATGCTATTTTTTTTCTGCCTGTCGTTTTTACATTTCTGTATGCATTTCTGCCTCATTATGCAAATGAGGAGGGGCTGTGTCTTAAGGGGTCAACTTCTGCCCATAGAGAGCCTAAGTCCCGCCCCTCCGCTTCCGGCTCATGGGACCTTATTTAGGAAAAAATATGTATGGTCAATGGCGAGAGACAACTTATCTTTTTATTCCGTCTGAACTGTGCCCTGAATTACACATATGATGTTTGTCAATTTAAAAGATAATTATGAAAGTCAAGAAAGTCGCAGTTTGTCATAAAACAGAAGAGTAACATTTAGTTTTATGTAAAAATCGCTCAATGAACTACATCTCCCGGGAAGCGAAACAACGAGCGAGATCCGCTGCTCGTGTGTGTGCAGTCTGGTACAAAACACTCCGGCATGACGGCGTAACGTGACGATTATAACGTCAGACTATAGACGAAATGACAGACGTTAGCTTCATTAAAGTTAGCTTTATTCATTGAGAGAAAATGTGCGCCGTTTGGGTTTGTAGTCTTTTTAATTACGTATTTTCACAGTCTTATACCTCAACAGTTTTACAGCAAACTGCGACTTTCTTGACTTTAAAATGTATCTTTTAAATTGACAATCAGGGATGAGTTCCCTAATGAATATTAATGAGTCTTCCCCTACCACCCTGCAAAAATAAATAAATAAATTTTGCGGCCGGTGCATGTAGATTCGACCGATGCAGTAAAATGCTAACCAACCAATGGGCAGAAGTTGACCCCTTAAGACACAGCCCCTCCTCATTTGCATAATGAGGCAGAAATGCATACAGAAATGTAAAAACGACAGGCAGAAATAAATAGCATTGAAGAAATAAATAGGGTAAAAAATACAAAGGAAGAATAAAACAGACAAAAATATTATAACATGCACATAAATAAATACATAAAAAAATAAGTAATTAATAAATAAAGTTGAAGATTATAACGGACAATAAATAAATAATGTAATTATTACAAAGGTGTATAAATAAAGAAGCTAATTAAAAGAGATATATACATTTATGTCTCACTGTATAATTTAATTTCTACCTACATTTATTTGTTTATTGTATTTTTTGGGGCAATTAATTGTATGCTTATTTATTTATTGAGCATTTATTTATTTCTGTATTTATTTTTAAATATGGTAGAGTTGGTCCTCCATACTAGTGCGGTAGCGCCAAACACAAACACGCCAGGCTTGTTCGAGATGCATCGGCTTCTCGCAGATCGATCGCCGCATGACATCAAAGCACTGCGAAAGCGATCCAAAAGCACAAGGAGTCTCCAAACACTCCCACAGCTCCGGTCGGTCCGTGCCGCTCCGATGCATCTCGAATAAGCCATCAACAATAACGGACGTTGCGTTACTATGGATGCTCATGGGTTTGGAAAAATACATCGGAATCCAACGCGTTTGTGCAGCTCGCCGTAACTTACATAGACGGATATTATAATCAAGCTGCTATTAGCTCGACTAGCTGCTATTTAAAAATGGTGGTCACAAGTTTCTATTCGTCTTGTTGGTCACGGTAACCCCGCCCCCAGCCCCTGAGGCAAGCGGTTCTTACTTGGCTCTGTTCTAGACCAGCAATGATTTGGTGCTACTTAAGAACCACTTTTCCTGGTTCAGAGCTGGTGCTTTGCGTGTGGAAAAACAAAGAACCGAATTGAAACTAGGCTCTGGCTCCGAACCAGCACCAGCTCTGCCTTGGTGGAAAAGGGGTAATAGAGAGTTACTGGTGAATCTCAGAATGTCCCAGAGTAAGAAACTGGCCACTGATTGGTCAGATGTGTCAAATGACTCCCTGAACCCCTTCACATAAATGTAATATAGTAGAAGTACAAAAAATATGCATTTAATCTTAAGTCATATATGTTGAATATATATATATATATATGTTGAATATATATATATATATATATATATATATATATATATGTACACACTGTATATATACACTCACCTAAAGGATTATTAGGAACACCTGTTCAATTTCTCATTAATGCAATTATCTAATCAACCAATCACATGGCAGTTGCTTCAATGCATTTAGGGGTGTGGTCCTGGTCAAAACAATCTCCTGAACTCCAAACTGAATGTCAGAATGGGAAAGAAAGGTGATTTAAGCAATTTTGAGCATGGCATGGTTGTTGGTGCCAGACGGACAGGTCTGATTTTTTCATAATCTGCTCAGTTACTGGGATTTTCATGCACAACCATTTCTAGGGTTTACAAAGAATGGTGTGAAAAGGGAAAAACATCCTGTGGGCGAAAATGCCTTGTTGATGCTAGAGGTCAGAGGAGAATGGGCCGACTGATTCAAGCTGATAGAAGAGCAACTTTGACTGAAATAACCACTCATTACAACCGAGGTATGCAGCAAAGCATTTGTGAAGCCACAACACGCACAACCTTGAGGCGGATGGGCTACAACAGCAGAAGACCCCACCGGGTACCACTCATCTCCACTACAAATAGGAAAAAGAGGCTACAATTTGCAAGAGCTCACCAAAATTGGACAGTTAAAGACTGGAAAAATGTTGCCTGGTCTGACGAGTCTCGATTTCTGTTGAGACATTCAGATGGTAGAGTCAGAATTTGGCGTAAACAGAATGAGAACATGGATCCATCATGCCTTGTTACCAGGCACGTGCACACATAGACATCAAAGGGGGCTTGAGCACCTGCCCTTTTTATTCCTGGAGAGAAAGTGCCCTTTTTTTTGGGATGCTCTTTTTTTTATTTATTTTTTAATAATATATATTACTGGTTGCGCACAGTTTCCCTGTCAAACAAATATATTTATTGAATAGTGTATCTAAATATCAGGTCAGGAGTTCTGAAGCGCTCCCTCTCTGAAGCGCCGATCAGAGTAAACGCATCTGCTCTCGTGAGCTCGCGCTGCGCTGCCGTTTGGACTTTGAGCCGAGCGAATAAACAGTCCGTGAGGCGCGCGCGGTTCAAATGAGTTTCGTTCTGCTTTTGGCACATAAACATTATCGAACTCGATATTAATATCGAGTATTGACGATATTGACTCAAACTTCATATCGTTTTATCGAGAAAAATTATATCGCGATAATGAATGAATGGCCATATCAATTTAAGACGTGGCTAAATGTAATTTATGACCTTGTATGGAAAATCCGGATGTTTTTATGACTTTTTATGGCCTAAAATTCTTATTATTAAAGTTAATGACTTACATACATCAAGAGTCTTTCCTCCTGAAATGTAGAAATCTAAATTGGTGAATTTGGAAGAAATCTACAGATGCAAACAGATGGAGGATAGTAGGTTTAAAACAAACTCCATCTAAATGTGGATTTTGAAGGTTTTATTTGATGATGATGATGATACAGTCCTGCCTCAAATGTGAAACTAAGTCCATGTAACCATCAGGTGTATCAAATATATACTTGATTGAAACTAGTAGCATAGAAAACATGCACATTGTGGCATGGTTTCCTTTGCTGCTCTATAAACCGAATCGGTTACCTAACGTAACCTCGGTTCTCTCTAGAAGAGGGAACGAGTATTGCGTAAGCTAGCTTACGCTGCGGGAAAGATTCATCTTTGCTGAGATATTGAAGCCAAAAAATTATTTCATAATTTTGTATCCATACACAACGCAGTTCCTCTGCGGCAGACCTAGAGCGGGCTAGCTAGCAGCTCATTGGTTCGCTCAGAGAGAACTGCTTAAGCCTATGGGAGAGCGGGGCTGAACCCGCTTCCAATGAGAGGCGCCCGCGCGCTCATTGCGTCATGACCCGCCAGAATGGGCGTGGCCATGGTGTATATAAGGCGCTCTCCCAGGCTTATATGTTGATTTATTTCAGCGTGAAGCGAAACGCTAGTAGCGCAAGCACGGCCGGGAACGCAATACTCGTTCCCTCTTCTAGAGAGAACCGAGGTTACGTTAGGTAACCGATTCGTTCTCTTACGAGAGGTTCTCTCGTATTGCGTAAGCTAGCTTACGCTGCGGGAACACCTGGCCAACGCCGTGCGCGCTACGAATCCACTCATGAAAAACCCAGGGATATACCGGGGGAATTTCTTAACGTGGAGTGAATGTACAAAGAGGCCGCAGAGCGGGCTCGTGAAGTGTACACATAAGCATGTATGGGGCCAGCAGAGCGGGCACATGAAGTGTATAAGCATTACAGGAGAGCACAAGGGGCGAACCGGTTGTGAGGGACCTCCAGAAATGCAGCTTCTTAGAGAGCTGTTCGTCAGACAGCTAGTAATTTTGCCTGCAAGGCGGGAACTTCCAAGTTATAAAACCTGACAAAAGTGGACGGGGAGGCCCATCCCGCGGCCACACAAATGTCATGAATGGAAATTCCACAGGACCATGCCCACGATGAGGCCATGCCTCTAGTGGAGTGCGCCCTGATGCCCAGAGGGCAGGGCAGGCATTTAGATGCGTAAGCAGAGGCGATAGCGTCCACTATCCATCTAGACAGTGTCTGTTTTGAGGCGGCCAGACCCTTGGTGCGCCCCCCAAACGACACGAAAAGCTGCTCAGCGCGTCTGAACGCGGCAGCGCGCGTAGTGTACAATCTCAGAGCCCGCACCGGACAAAGGAGATTGGCATCGCGCTCACTATCGGATGAAGGCAGAGCCGATAGGGAGATAATCTGAGCCCTGAACGGGGTACCAATCGCCTTCGGGACATAGCCATGCCTAGGTTTGAGAATGACAATCGAATCATTCGGTCCAAACTCAAGACAAGCGGCGCTGGATGAGAGCGCGTGAAGATCCCCAACGCGTTTAACTGAGGACAGAGTCGTCAGGAAAACGGTTTTGAGCGAGAGGTATTTCAGATCCACAGACTCGAGCGGTTCGAACGGGGGTGCTTTCATAGCTTCAAGGACTATAGAAAGATCCCAAACCGGAACCGACGGGGGCCGCGGAGGGTTCATCCTCTTAGCTCCCCTGAGGAAGCGGATGACTAACTCGTCTTTGCCCAATGACTGAGCGCGTCGGGGTTCCGCGAACGCCGCGACGGCTGCCACATAAACCTTGAGAGTGGAGGGGGACCTGCCCTTGTCCAGCATCTCTTGAAGGAAAACAAGCAAAGACGGCACCTCGCACGACCGTGGGTCCAGCTGTTTGTCGGTGCACCATTTTGAGAACACAGACCATTTAGACGCATAGAGCCTTCTCGTGGAAGGTGCTCTAGCCTGTATGACAGTGTTTCTTACTCCCTCTGGCAAATCAACGAATAGTCGTTGATCACCCATGCATGCAGCGCCCAGCGCTGTGGATGGGGGTGCCAGATCGTGCCGCGAGCTTGAGAGAGGAGATCTGCTCTGACTGGGATGGGCCACGGGGCTGTCTGTGACAGCTGCGTGAGCTCCGGAACCCAATTCTGACTCTCCCAACGCGGGGCTATGAGGAGCACCGAGTGGCGTGTGTCCCTGATCCTCTGAATTACCTGTGGTAACAGAGCGATCGGAGGGAATGCATAGAGCGGGCGGCGAGGCCATTCCTGGGCTAGCGCGTCCTCGCTCTTCGAGAAATATATTGGGCAGTGAGCGTTCTCTTCTGACGCGAAGAGGTCTACTTCTGCTCTGCCGAATAGTCGCCACAGTAACTGGACCGTCTGTGAGTTCAGGGACCATTCTCCTGTGGAGATGAGGTTCCTGGACAGTATGTCTGGACCGTCGTTCAGATGGCCCGGCACGTGCGTCGCTCTGAGCGAGAGCAGGCGGCTCTGAGACCAAACTAGAATGCGGTGCGTCAGTCGACAGAGATTTCTGGATCTGACACCGCCCTGACGGTTGAGATAGGAGACCACGGCCATATTGTCCGAACGGATCAGGACGTGGTGTCCCTGGATGCGCGGGAGAAAGTGCGAGAGCGCGTTCTCGACCGCCAGCATTTCCAGACAGTTTATATGTAATGGGCTTTCCTGAATCGACCAGTGGCCGAAGGCCGGTGAGCCCTCGCAGACTGCACCCCAACCCGTGTTGGATGCATCTGTCGAGATGACTTTTCGGCAGGAAAAGGTCCCCATCGTGACGCCTAGACGAAACCATTCTGCTACTGTCCATGGCTGCAGCGCCGTGAGACACGTTTGCGTAACCCTGATCAGCTGGCGACCCGTGTTCCACGCGCGGTGGGGTACACGGCTGTTCAACCAGAACTGAAGCGGGCGCATGTGCAGAAGGCCCAGCTGAAGTACAGCGGAGGCTGAGGCCATGTAACCCAGCATCCTATGAAAAGTTTTCAGAGGCCTGCGGGTGCCCATCTGGAACGAGGCGGCTAGACGCTGAACACTGCGCGCGCGCTGTGTAGACAGGCGAGCCGTCATCGTGACCGAGTCCAAATCTATTCCTAGGAAGGAAATCGATTGACTGGGATGAAGGGAGCTCTTTGTCCAGTTGACAGAGAGGCCCAGCGTTTCCAAATGGTCGAGGAGAACTGCGCGGTGCGACAGAAGCTCCGTCTGTGATTGGGCCAAAATCAGCCAGTCGTCCAGATAATTCAGAATGCGCAGCCCCTGGCTTCGCAGGGGGGCGAGCGCCGTATCCATGCACTTCGTGAATGTACGGGGCGCCAGAGATAAGCCGAACGGGAGAACGGCGTATTGATAAACAAGACCCTCGAAGGCGAAACGTAAGAATGGCCTGTGACGGGGATTTATCTGGATCTGAAAATAGGCGTCTTTCAGGTCTAGAGATATGAACCAGTCCCCTTGGCGCACCTGCGCGAGGAGTTTCCTGGTAGTGAGCATCTTGAACGGTCTCTTCATGAGCGCTTTGTTCAAAGACCTGAGATCTAAGATCGGTCTGAGGCCGCCGTCTTTCTTGGGAACCAGAAAATAACGGCCGTAAAACCCCGACTCGGTCATAGATGGCGGGACTCTCTCTATCGCGCCCTTTTGCAACAGCGTCGCAATTTCTGAGCGGAGCGTGCCGGCGGCCAGCGGGCTGACAGAAGATTCGAGCTGCGCGCGCGCACGAGGCGGGCGGCGGCTGTATTGCCCTGATTGCTGCACATAGCGGGCTGGACACAGTGTGTGGGCGCGCTTTGAATGTGTGTGGCAACGGGATTTGCACTCAGAGAGGAGTCTATGGGCCGTGACACAGAGCGAGCAGAGAGGGGACACGTGCACGAGCTCGTGGGCGTGTTTATGTTCTCTGATATTAGAGCGGGCTGTGCCCGTTTCATGTGATGGGGCTCTGATAGAGACACGGGATATGTTATGCTTGTGTGTATGGGTGAACACATGATTGTGGGCACATTTTCTACACAACTGGCAAAATTTCTCTTTTTGAGATTTCTCTGGGTAGCCGTAAAAACGGCTTTTTGTCGCTCGCAAGCGGGCTGGGACACCGGCTTGTTTGTGGCGGTCAACACTACAGCAGTCGGCGAAATAACGGGGACTGGCAGAGGGCGAAGCTTTGACGGCGGTCCGGCCGCGGCGGGAGAGCACCGTCGTTTTCTTGACATTGTTAGGCAGACTTCTGATGATCAGGCTTCAGCGTGATCTTGGGTCGCGGGCCACGGGGGGGCGGCGGTCTGCGGCGGCTGTCAGAGCGAGAGCGAGGGCGAGGGCGGCCGCTCTGACTGCGCTGAGTTGTTTGAGTCTGCGGAGGGGGGCGCTGTGATGGGGCTCTGGCGGAGGGCTCGTGAGAGCGGCCCGCTGAAGAGCTAGCGCGGCGGGGTAGAAACAAGTTCATCGCCTGAGAAGCTTTCTGTACTTCAGAAAAGCGATCGACAATTCCCGTGACGGCAGATCCAAACAGGCCCGTCGGGGAGAGGGGCGCGTTGAGAAACGCGGCGCGCTCAGAATCTCCCATGTCGGCGAGCGTGAGCCATAAGTGTCTCTCAGCAACACAAAGGCTGGCCATGCATTTCCCCAGAGCTTGTGCGGCGGCTTTAGTGGCGCGAAGGGCGAGATCCGTAGCACTTCTCAAATCCGTGACGGCGGGGGGGGGTTTTCTACCGCCTTCGGCCCATTCACGGAGAATATCGCTCTGTAACACTTGGAGGACAGACATAGAGTGAAGCGCAGCGGCGGCCTGACCGGCGGCGGCGTAAGCGCGAGCATGAAAGCTCGAGGTCGCTCTGCAAGCCTTCGAAGGAAGCGTGGGTGAAGAACGCCATCTAGCGGAGGGCGGGCAGAGGTGTGTGGCGACCAAGTCCTCGACGGGCGGCATGGCTGCATAGCCTTTCTCGGCGGCTCCGTCCACCGAGCGCAGCGAGGCGGATACATCGGAGCGATTTCTAGCCGAGAGCGGTGCATTCCAGGATTTTGTCAGCTCTGCGTGAAGTTCAGGCAGGAATGGAGCGGCCCGGGTGCACGCGGGGGTCGAGCGCCGATGAAAAAAGCTACCGTCCATTCGGTTCGGGGCCTGCTCGGGTGGAGGAGACCACTCGAGACCGAGGCGTTCGACGGCCTGTGAGAGGAGGCGCATCAGCTCCTCTTCTATCCCGGCGCGGGTCCCCGTCGACTCTCTCGCGGATCCGAGAGATGACCAGTCTTCACTGTCAGAAGCGAGCAGTGAACAGGAGTCCTTCTCCTCCGCGGCGTCATCGGAAACAACAGAGCGGCCACTCGGCGGCAACTGAATGTCCGGCAGGGGCGGGGAGGGAGAGCGGGAAGCGGGAGGCGGCGGCGGCGGCCCGCATGTTTCCGCTGGGGGCTCCGGCGGCCTTTGAGAGCGGCGTTTCTTTTTACGCGGCGAGAGAATAGGCGGCGCGGGAGCGGTTTTCACTGCCAGAAGTCGTGCCCGCAGGGACGATAACGGCAGGCTTTCACAGAGGTCGCATCCTCCATCAGCGAGGGCGAGTTCTGCATGCTCGAGTCCCAAGCAGAGAGCGCAGATGACATGGCGGTCTCCGTCCTCGAGACGAGCGCGGCAAGAGCCGCAGGAAAAACGAGACATCTTTAAAAAGACGCTCGGCTCTTTTAGAAATAGAGAAAGGATACAATCGTCGGATGGCCTAGCTTGCTGGGCGGCTGAAGGTGGCGAAGACGGCCGGCTTCTTCAGGGTCCTTGAGCTCGCTAGAGGATGCCTTCTTCGACGGCGATGGCTTTTCTCAGGAACAGCAGAAGCGTGCAGCTTGCTGAAGATGAAATGAATCAACATATAAGCCTGGGAGAGCGCCTTATATACACCATGGCCACGCCCATTCTGGCGGGTCATGACGCAATGAGCGCGCGGGCGCCTCTCATTGGAAGCGGGTTCAGCCCCGCTCTCCCATAGGCTTAAGCAGTTCTCTCTGAGCGAACCAATGAGCTGCTAGCTAGCCCGCTCTAGGTCTGCCGCAGAGGAACTGCGTTGTGTATGGATACAAAATTATGAAATAATTTTTTGGCTTCAATATCTCAGCAAAGATGAATCTTTCCCGCAGCGTAAGCTAGCTTACGGAATACGAGAGAACCTCTCGTAAGAGAACTATGAATACCAAGGAGACCATGTTTCTGTGTGAACTGATTATTTTGTAGCCATCTTTTGAAAATAAAACAATTGCGTGAGTTTGAGTAAGATACAATTATTTAACTTTTTTAATACATTTTTTGAAAAGTCAGAGTTGTGTTAATATATATATATATACTTTTTTGTAAAAAAAAAAAGAAGTAATTATGAGAAGTGCCCTTTTTTTCACTTGAGCCCCTGCCCCTCAAACTGTCTGTGCACGTCCCTGCTTGTTACCACTGTGCAGGCTGGTGGTGGTGGTGTAATGGTGTGGGGGATGTTTTCTTGGCACACTTTAGGCCCCTTAGTGCCAATTGGGCATCGTTTAAATGCCACGGCCTACCTGAGCATTGTTTCTGACCATGTCCATCCCTTTATGGCCACCATGTACCCATCCTCTGATGGCTACTTCCAGCAGGATAATGCACCATGTCACAAAGCTCGAATCATTTCAAATTGGTTTCTTGAACATGACAATGAGTGCACTGTACTAAAATGGCCCCCACAGTCACCTGATCTCAACCCAATAGAGCATCTTTGGGATGTGGTGGAACAGGAGCTTCGTGCCCTGGATGTGCATCCCACAAATCTCCATCAACTGCAAGATGCTATCCAATCAATATGGGCCAACATTTCTAAAGAATGCTTTCAGCACCTTGTTGAATCAATGCCACGTAGAATTAAGGCAGTTCTGAAGGCGAAAGGGGGTCAAACACAGTATTAGTATGGTGTTACTAATAATCCAGGTGAGTATATACATATACATATGCATATATACACATACTATAATGTCTAATATCTATTGATAACTAGTATACTTTTCCTTTTTAATGCTTACAATAAACATAAAATCCAACTCTCTACCCATTTTACTACCATAATGTGACATTCCTTCCAAGGATTCAATAACTTTAAAAACACTGTGCGAGACTTAATTTATAATACAATACGAATACAAAAAAATATTAATACATAAAAGACAAAAACAGTTACATAATGAGGTTACACACTGCTGTTAAAACGTTTGGAGTTGGTAAGATATTTTTGAATTAAGTCACTTATGCTCATCTTGACTCCATTTATTTAATGAAAAAATATGTTAAAGGGGTCATATAATGGTACATGCACTTTTTCAAGTTGATTGTACTGAAATGTGTGTTGGCAGTGGCTGTACACAACCATCATATAATCATAAAAATCCATCCAGTGTTTTTGTTTTAATCTCCTTATGTTTTCTCCTGCCTCAAATCGAGCCGTTCGACCGTGTGACGTCACAAGGTCGCACGCCCCTCCCACGATTGTTGATTGACAGCCGGGTTTCAACACAGACCCGCCCTCGCTCGTGAGCCAGCTGTCAATCATAGTCTGCGCGGACCGGCGCGGTCATTGTTGATATGCTGGAGCACTGTCTATGAGCAGAATGGCGTCTAAGCGATTGTGGTGTTCTGTTCTTGGGTGTAATAACAAACACAGTCATTTTAATGTTCCCAAATCCGAACCGCTGAAGACGCAGGTGACTGAGTTTGTTTTCGAAGGGAATATTCCCCACGAGCAACGTCAATGCTCTCATGTTTGCGCGAATCATTTCTCAGCAGACTGCTTTATAAACGAGGATCAGTATAAAGCTGGTTTTGCTAAGAAGCTGCTCCTGAATAAAGGATCGGTACCAGATATTCGTGTTCCTGCTGAACCTCTAGAACAACTGAAGTGAGTGTAACGTTTTATTAACCTTTATATTAATATTTATATCTTTGCAAATCGCTTGCACGCTTCACGATGAATGAGTCTAAGGTTTACACTTAGGGTACATTACGGCATGTTTTCTATGTACGACGTTCTCAATATAATTCATAATCCCACGTTTATAATGAACAACGCGTGGTTATTGTGTTATTGTGTTACAAACGTGTTGGCACAGAACAGAGGGGCGGGGTGAGCAAAGCTCATTATCATTTAAAGTCATATGCACTGAAACGGCGTGCTGAAAACAGAGCTGTTTTTGACCAGGTAAAATAACTGTTTTCTTACAATACTAATGAGAATTTTTAATTAAAGTATATTACAAACTTTTAATTTAGACCCTAAAGAATCATATTAGCTTGTACAAAAATGGCATTATATGACCCCTTTAAATATTATTCCAGTTTAAAATAACTGTTTTCTATTTAAATACATTTTAAAATTTAATTTATTCCTGTGATGGATTACTCCAGTTCTCTACTTTCTTCAGAAATCATTCTACTCCACCTTCTTTAGAAATCATTCTAATAAGCTGATTTGCTGCTCAAGAAACATTTCTAATTATTATCCATGTTGGAAACCATGATCCTTACTGACCCCAAACTTTTGTATCTGACATATTATCATACTATTTTTCTTACTATTTTCTCTCTTTCTCTTTCTCTCTCTCTCTAATGTCTGACCTCCACCAGTGCTTCATCACCGCTGTCTGTATAGTGAACAGCAATTTGGGGAATTTTCACCTGCCCCAATGATCCTGGCAAAGCAAGGGTAAGCGGTAGACTAAGAATTATTGCCAGATTTCTCTCTCTCTTTCTCCTCTCCTTGTCACTCTCTTGTTACTTGCAGGAGAGTAATTGTTGCCATGTTAATATTTTAGTCTGACATTGACACGGCAGGGCATGGCTGGGAGCAGGACAGTGAATATCAAAAGATTTCAGTACACAAAGGTATCCGTCATCCTGTGCAATACATCACTCGCTTCAGAACGGAAAATGTTTCTATTCACACATACAGATCCTCTGTGCAGTTTATCTGCTCACAGCCTGTCAGTAACTCAATATCCTTCTGGCTCAGACAGAAATTACAGTGGGGTCAAAAATATAAGCCTACACTATCATTCAAAGTTTGAGGTCGGAATTTTTTTAACGTTTTTGGACGTTTCATGTTCACCATGTCTATATTTATCGGTTTAAATACAGTAAAAAACACCAATATTGGGAAATAACTGTTTTCTATTGTAATATATTTCGAAATGTAATTTATTCCTGTGATGCTGAATTTTCAGCATCATTACTCCAGTCTTCAGTGTCACGGGATCCTTCAGAAATCATTATAATATGCTAATATGCCTCTCAAGAAAAAGCATTTCTTGAAAACTGCTTCATATTTTTGTGGAAACCATGATGATTTTTTTCAGGATTCTTTGATAAATAGAAAGTTCAAAGGAACAGCATTTATTTGAAATGAAAATATTTTGGAACATTATAGATGTCTACTGTAACTTTTGATCACTTTAATGCATTCTTGCTGAATAAAAGTAGTTATTTATTTAAAAAAATCTTGCTGACCCCAAACTTCGGAATGGTAGTGTAAAGGTGAAGCATGAAATTACCACTCATACACTGACTATTGATCAGATGATTGATTGATTCTGTGCATGTCTTGAAACATTATTTGCATTCAAGACAATGCTATGCTTCAAACAGTTCGAGCTATGGGCTCCATCCGCGTTTTCTCTGCTTTGCAAAGGAAACCCCCATAGAGTTATTTAAATCACATGTTTTGCTGTAAGCTAGAGCTAAAGATGTAATTTGGGATTCCTGTCATGCAACGGGTTTACTTCACCATATATGATCATGTAAATATATGCATACTTACTAGTCACAGTGAGAAAAAAAGAGAAAAAGATAGATGGAGAAAGCGAAAGAAAGAACTGGGCTCAAAAACAGCAGATGACGCAAATCACTTAAAGTAACAAGAGCCTGAAGCCATTAGTGCAAAACCCTTCTGTCTCCATTACATGTAATGGGGAGACACTAATTCCAAAACCTAGTGAGCTGCCTACCTAGATACCATCTTAAGACATTGTAAAAATAGTTACATTTAAAAGTGTCTTTTTTTTTTTCTGTTATAATATTTCTTAGGCAACGCAACATAATTATGCAGAATTTAATGCATCTTTCAGAGTGAAGCCAGTCCCAGAATTCACTGCAATAAGCTCAACAACAACAAAAATAGTCCAAGATAGCAGATGAATTTAGAGACATGTCAATTATACATATAATTAATTTCATCTTGAGAAAAATGGGTATATAATGAAGGGAGCAGCATTTGGAAACAAGGAAAACCTCTATGAAAACTATCTATTCACATAGACCTTAGTGTAGTGCCATATTTCATTTTTGACAGGATTGAAAACGAGGCTGTGAGGAATAGAATTCAATGTCTTCGTTGTACTGATTGTACTGCACTGAAAAAAAAAAAAAACCAATAAGTAAAAATTACTTAAGTAAATACTATAATTGTGTACACAACATACATAATAGAAGTAATGTGTTACTCACCCGAACACAAGAGTTCTCAATACCTGGTACACAATAACATTCGGTGGATTATTTTTGAGTGTGAATGTGTCATTTTAAGTAAAAAAAAAAAAAAAAAAAAGAACTTCAGATGTCACAAAACAGCAAGTTACTAAACCTAACAACAAAAACAATGATTAAACCGTGTAAACAGAGCTGGAAAACTGGCAAAAATGCAACCTTATTAATTATTAATGCCCCAGTGCATGATGGGAACCACTAGTATCAGTAGGTTTTACTTAATTTACATTGATATATATGGTTTCATTCCTACAAGCTTTTCTGTTCACCACAGAATCATTTTCACAGAATCAAAACAACAATCCGATTGTTCAGCAGACGAAATGTCTTTCCAAAAAAAAAAAAAAAAACTTTCAGTAGACAAAAACGTACAATAGTTTTAAAAGTAGTGAGTTGAAAAAAATGGCGTGATCTAGAACCTTCTTACTGTATGACTATCCCTCACATACTCGTCTTAATCTGTGTTAAATTCAATATGGCGTTGTAAGGCCAATTCACACTGGACCGACAGACGCAATGCCGACAGTCACCAGATTACAGCACGTCACTTCTCAGACATTATAAATCTGTTTCAGCATGTTCAACTGGCGAAAACAACCTCCGACAGATGCCAACAGACTCCAACAGGGGTAACACACTGGTCCGACAAAACCTGATCTGTTCCCGTCTGTCGGTGCAGTGTGAATTAGCCTTAACCTGACAAAGATCTATTGCTAAGAACCTAAGTTATTAGAAAATTGCATCATTAACAGCATGCTAATGCTAAACATAATCAATTGAGATTTGAGTCTCTTGTGAGTGAGAAGTGCTATTAGAGTTAAGCATTCCAAATCAATCACTAACAAGATTTTATTACAGTTATGCTGTTTAATAAAGCTAGACAGCTCGCTATAGGCTTTGGAATAGAAGAACTGAGGTCAACAACAGCTGTGATTTTCCTTTTTCCAGCCTATTTTTTTCTGCCTGGAGGACACGGCGTGAACTTACAGGCTAGCTCATCCCTCTTGAATATGTAACACTGGCAACAACAAATTAAAATTTCTGGCAGGAAAAAAGCAGCTCCGCAGAAGTGGTTTCACAGAGCTGTTCGAGAGCAGCGAGTGAGCAGCGGCTCGCAAGAGCCAACAATAACACAGTAAACATTTCGGTACAGATGCTAATCTGTGTTTTCCGCATGAAGTTTTATTGTGAGAGCTGTGTCGATTCCATCAGCGTTCACACAGAGAGAGTTCACAGTGTTTTTACAACTTATTCGCTTCTATTGTCGAGCATTTATCTTTATGTACGTTTTTTTGAAAAGTTTACCTCACCGATTCGGATACTGGGAGGGCGCTGATGTCGTTACGAAGTTTCGTCAACGAAGTTAACCGTATCCACGGCAACACGCTCTCCAAAGCACGTCAGAGGTCTTTAAGGTCTCTGCAAATGGATTTGGAGGAGGCACAGAGTGAAGACTATCTACCCACCTGTTGTTTGAACCTCTACTGAGATGGAGAAAAACACAGAGAGAGCATGCGAGAGAGAGTTTCTTAGGTCACAGGAATGATCTCCCTCCCCGTGGAGATCAAGATTGCGCTGTTAGTGACAGACAGGTTTTACAGCCTAGTGTGAAAAATCAATGCTATAGAATCCTCACAACAGGTGTATACTGGGCCCCCACAGATTCAGTGAGGAGAAACACAATTACCTCTCAGTAATGGCAGACCGAAGAGAGATAACGCCAGCATGCATGGCCCGGAGGAGGCTGTACCGTCACAGGCACGTATGGTGGTTATTGGGGTCTAAAACTGAAAGCGCTCCTCTGATTCCCAGAAAATAGCTCCGATGACCCCTCAAAGCAAAGCTTTTTTGGAATATGTTGTTGACATGCTATTCGGTCATGGCCTATAAGTGGTTTTGTTCAGATTTTACATAACACCAAAGGGTGTAGTATTTCATTTAATATAACACCTAAAACATCATGAACATGCTAAGCATAAAGTCAATGATACCCTCAAATAAATAAATAAAATTGTAGCATACCAATATTTTTTAAAAAGAAATTAATATTTTGGTTTCCACAAAAATAGTAAGCTGTTTTCAACACTGATAATATGCTGAAAGTTCAGCTTGGCCATCACACAAAATATTACATTTTAAAACATATTCAAATAGAAAACAGTTTTTACAATATTACTGTTTTTACAGCATTTTTGGTCAAATAAATGCAGCCCTGGTGAGCACAAGAAACTTATTTTAAAAACCCGTACTAACCCCATACTACTGAACAGTGTACATTGGTGTCCAATATACAACATTAAAACCCATGTTTTGTTTTATTATTTTGAAGAAAATGTATTATATAAAATGAAAAAGTTATGATGTATAGGTGGAGTGAATATGAATAATAGGCCAAGTAAATTATTGACATTGATCATGTGACTCTTTGCACAGACTGTCAGATATCCTTGCATTCATTGAAGCACAAGATGCTCTTTGGATCCTCTCAAATTATACTGGAGAACATGGTTCATTTCAGCTCGAGTGCTGCTGTCATTAAAGCAAAACTAAACCAAATACTGAAATTCATGTAGATGTTACAATTAAACTTGCCACATGTTATTTGTAATATAACATTTTGTATGAAATTATATAATAAAATTGTCAACTAGAAGGATTTTCTCTAGTGAACTCTGACTTGTGGACCCCTCTGCACATGTATTTTTAAAACAACTTTCTAAAACTCAATATATTAGACTCTACCCATTACTGGCTTCATGCAAATCTTGGGTCTTTGTTCATTAGATCTGAGAACACAGACACCAGTGCCAGAGATACACAGAGGAACATATCACTGCAATAAAGACTTCATGCGTCTGACATTCAATCTACAACATGAATGTCACTACATTACAGAGGAGATTATGAGCTTATCAGCTTTTTGTAAATCAAAACTCTAACTACAAAACTAATTATAGCAATGCAGTAAGTTACATGGCTACACATATAATCAAGTTGTTTTCCTTGCCTCTGGTAAATGTATCAAGCTTTCTTATTATTTATCTCTAATATACTGACACTTCTGACAGCAGACATCAGATAAAATAAACATCTGATAGATGCATAAACATGTTTATTTGTGAATATGAGAGTGTGAATATTCCTACACAGAGTGTTTTGACTTGTGCATCATGTCCAGTCTCCTGAGGATGTAACCCACACAAAACATGACAAGTCTGAATGTAATAAGAGACAGAAAAAATGACATCTGCATTCCTCCACAGCTAAAATCAAGCTTCAGAACTGTCAGGTTACAACTTACAACTTAACTTTTTGGAGGAGTTTCGTGTATCATGGCACTTAGAAAAAAACTTCTCACACAACTTGCACAATTAACAAATATTTTATGTAGGCTATATTGTTTGCATTTTATTGTTCATTCAATCCAGTCCAATCCATCCATCATTCAAATCCAATCCAATTCAACCCAATCCATCCATCCTTCCATCCATCTAATCCCATCCCATCCCAAAATAATAAATCCTGCTTATTCAGCAATTAAACCCTTAACTTTCACTTTGTTTGACACATGCATTTATCATATGGCTTCAGAAGACTGCCTTTATCTGCCTGTTAAGTGTTTGTATTATTGAAAAGTGGTATACATATAAATATAAAAATATAGTTTTTATTGGTTTAGAACTTGAATTCATGCATGCTTTGGATACAGACCTGAGAATGGACAGGTCTGAGGAAAAGACATTTAGATTATTATTGCAGAAGTGAAAGCACTTCAACATTAATTTTTCTGTAAAGCAAATACATTTTTTCATTGTATACAAAATATATATTCTACAAAATAATTTGGACTATCAAATTGCTAGAAAATCAAAGCCAAATGTCTAACCGAGTTGTGATCCAAATTTGAATTTAAAATGTCACAAAAATTATGCTAAACAATCTATCTATCTAAAAGGTTTAAAGTACAATTTTCATGGTAATGCAATGTCCAAATTCAAAACGTTTTTTTTTTTTTGAATGATGACTTTTGATGGCTTAAGCTTTCGAATGATGCCTAATTAGTAAAATATGTTCAAATAGAAATATACCAAGTGTCCCATTACCGAGATACTGATGTTTAACAGGCTATAGAAATTATGGGAATGTGTAGTCAATATATAATATATCTTTCTTTAAAAAATAAATAGAAGCAGATACACATTTTAGCCTGCAAATTATTAGATATTTTGATCATAAAAATAGTGTCAGCAAATGTTTACGGAAGAGATGATAAAGAAACACTAAAAAGCCTATTTTGAAATGCTTACGTACGGTATATAGGCCTCTTTTTTTAGAAATGTAAAAAAAATTCTAAAATAACATCATTTGCATATGATGTTAAAAGTTCTTTCCACATCTTTCCAGCCAATGTTGCTTTGAACTTGTTCATCGTTAATGCAGCACGCACACTCATTTTTTTGTTGCACGCAACCAAGCGAACGCCGCAAGTATAAACCAGGCTTTGGGAGAGAAAAGCGTTGCCACCTTTGTTCAGTCACCTCTATCATGATCACAGAACCTTATGTGAAATCTTTACCTGCATAGTTCATGGACGGTTGGAGGACAGAATATCAGCATACTTCAACTTTATGAGAACATAATGTTCTTGTGGACAGGTCTGGTGTAAGTAATAAAATACATCTGCTGCCGTGTGCAATGATTATTACTGTGACATGTTTTACATGAGCACAGATGTACGCTGTGCATGTTGTCTCGCATTCACCTATCTCTGTTCTGTCTAATGATACCATTTTATGTCCCGACAAAAAGACGGCAGGTGGAATGTTATGGACCCTTCCTTCAATTCTCTACCGTGGAAGGCCAAGAAAAATGGATTGAATCAAAGTCTTTCGGAAATATCTGGGTCAGTCCTAATATGCAGTACATTTTTTGTCCCCATCATATGTGATATATTGGACAGAAATAAATTGGATAAAACTCAAACTTTGAAGGAGGAAATTGTATTCATTATTATTATTTTTATTTATTTATTTATGACAAAGTAGTGCAAAGTATTGCAAATTTTGGGGTGGTGCTTATAACATCAAACAAACAAACAAAAAATTGCTTTGGAATATTGTTATAATTTGGTTATTTTGGTCCAATTCTCACTATTAACTAGTTGGATGTTACTAGGATATTGGCTGTTTATTAGTACCTATAAAGCACATATTAATGCCTTATTCTGCATGACCATATTCTACATCCCTTAATTCTACCCAATACCTAAACTTAACAACTACCTTACCTACTATTAATAAGCAGTAATCGGGAGTTCATTGAGGCAAAAGTCGTAGTTAATAGTTAGTTATTAATAGTGAGAATTGGAGCCTAATATAAAGTGTGACCCATAATGTTTAATTGCACTTAAAGTGCCCCATTATGCTTTTTCCCCTTGCATGAAGTGCATAATATAGCTGTTTGTGAATGTAAAAGTTCTGCAAAGTTTTATAGATCAAAGTGCATGACAAATAAAGTTATTGTCTATTAAAAGAAAGAATCGATTTTGCTGAAACGAGTCGTCAGCAATTCCAGGTAACATATCTACGTAGGTTTGTAGCAAATTTGCATATGGTGTTCATTGACTGTCTGAGAACGTCTACTCTGACCCGCCCTCAAACGCTTTAGTTGTAGCTGAGAAGAAACATGTTGTAGTGTCGTGTTGTCGACATGTCGAGAAGACGCTGTTTTCTTGCGCTGGAATCGATACAGTAAAACCAACGCCATTGTTACTGTTCATATCACTGTGTATCAAGTGCTGAGGAAGCTCCGGAGCTAAAATTATTTGGTAATGGACGTTTCATTTCTGACGTGTGTGGTAGACCAATCACAACAGAACTGGGCCATCTGACCAATCAGAATAGAGCAGGTTCTCTAAGGAGGGGTTTAGAGAGACCGAATCCTTTATGGAAGTGAATCCATTATCAGACCCTGTGAGAAAAGAGGTGATGCTGCTATGTTTTTTGACCTTAGATGCATGTAAACCTATAGTAGGAGAGTCAAGGAGACTCCAACATTAAATTAGGAACGTTTAAAATGGCACAATCAGGGGCACTTTTGCTTGACCATATGCACTAAACTTGCACATACAGTATTTCTCAATGTCTGCTATACAATTGTGTAGTAATTCTGCCTTTTTTTTTTTTAAAGGCACAGAGTTCAAATGTACTGCAAAACACGACTGACCACACTCATGTTCATCTACTCATACTCTAGTGTCATTCACACAAGGGCCCAGAGTCTGAATAGAGAGGTATTTTTAGCTAATTGTTTTGCCACTGCATGCTAGACTGGCTTCTCTGCATATGGAAAATAACAAAAGGGAGTTGTACCTTATCAGGAAAGTGATTTGTTTCTTTTCAAGCCCATATGTCTTTCTCTCATCCGCTTTTTGATGGAACACAAGGCATTATCTAAGAGCATCTAAATTTCCTCAACTATTTCTTCCCGACCAGCAGTCAAAACAAACAGAAAAAAGAAAAGGCAACACTTAATCTTTCCCGCTACTCTGAACTGTGCGCCTTAGTAGTCTAGAGAGAAAACTATTGATTCGTCAGAGAGCGTGAAAGAGATCGATTAGGCCAGTCATCTCATTCGAAGGTGATCCAAGGTGACACCTCACACGGCTTAGAAAATTCAACAACAGTCCTCTCTGAGTATAGCAAACACATTATATCTGGCTGAAGAAAAAAAAAAAGTACACAAAATGTCAGCTTCTATAAAAGTACTCTTGGAAAGAACATTTTCTTCACAAGGAAATGTTCAAGTTACAAGAAAGCCAATGTGTTTCAGATTTCTTGCAAACAATGCGAATTCAATTTAAGAATTCATTTGTGTATGACAGTGCAGCAAATAAACCACCAGTGATATGCAGTATCCAATCATATATCCAATCAGCAGTAGGGGGCGTGTCCACTCATGACGGGGGAGGACAGAGAGTGAGATTTCAAGAAAGAATTTAGAAAGGGAGATGGCTGAGAGACATTACAACAGAGAAACGGTCAGAGGAATATCACTTGTTAAATAATGGATATGATCAGAGCTATAGGACCTGCATTAATATTAGAAAAGCTTTCCAGCGCTGGAGAGACCTAAGTGGGAAGGCCTGAAAACAAAGGCCTCTGCTCTGCTCCATACATGAGTAAAATTGGATTTGGGGCTGTTCCTCATAAAAAAAGCTATTGATGGTTTTTGATACACCGTCTGGTGCACCTGGACATATCATCAGTGATGTAGGATCACGGGGGGTTTCGGGTCTTTCAACAATCAGACCCCCTCCCCTATAGGCGACCCAGCCGGGGTGATCAAGTCCCAGCTTATGTCCAGGTAGCGCTACTACCCTACACGCCATGCCTCTCCATGCCATGCTCAAACAAGACTGAATTTATTTTATCATAAATACAGTAAAAATATTGTGAAATATTATTACAATTGAACTGGTTTCTGTTTTAATATATTTTAAAATCTAATTTATTCCTGTGATGCAAAGCTGATTTTCTTTGGCAGCCATTACTCCAGTCTTCAAGGTGCAGTAAGCAATTTCTGAGAAAAACGGTTTGAAATCAACCCAAACAAACACACCCTCATTGCTCCGCCCACAAAATGCACAAACACGCAAAGCAAGAGTGGATGTCTCTTTATCATTGCTGCAAATAATGCTTCTCAAAAAATGTCCTGCTTTTTATATTACAACAACAGCATAACTTGGTTCTGTGAAACATAGCAAAACTATAATTTCCTAATGCATCAAATAAAGCCTCACCATGTATTTTTCTCATTGAATATCAAGTTCCACTCAAACATGTTATGTTGACTTTAAAGTGTCTTAGTCTTGTTACAAGATGACTTAAATAGCCAGTTATTGTCGGTCTTTCACTTTTCTCTCCATCTTTTCAATCTCTTTCGACTTTTTTTCTTCTACGCAGCCCAAGATATCTCTCTCATCGTCTGTGCTGGGTATTAGCCCGGCAGATTCTGCTTATCACCTGAGGTCTGCTAGCTTGCGACAGTCGTTTTGACCATGGCCATGTGGTGCTGATGGAAGGGGGGGTAAATGAGGCTTGCGGTACCATCGAAGGTGCCAGCTTTTATGGAATGATTTGGCGGATGACTTCAGGTCCTCCGAGACAGTCCTTGGATCCACTTGAAAACTTGATGGACAGACTCCTAAACATTTTTTGTTCTTCTTGTTTTAGTAATTAATTGTTTTTCAGTCATTGGCTTCCTTCCTCCTCACTGTCGCCATTCCACACCGCACGCCGGGTTTAATTCTAGCTCAGAATTAGCACTTAAAGGAGGTTCGGGGTTTCAAACAGATGGCCCAGTCAAGCCTGCATGAAAGCCTTATGTGTTCATTTTCAACCGTGTGGTCCTTTTGGCAGGTTAAATGAGGGAATCGAAACAAGATTGGAGAATTAATACACATCATTTTCAAAGACTAAGCTATTTAATGTCGCCAAGAGCTCTTTGCTTGGCATTCTAAATGTGTAGTGTTTGCATATTTGTGTAGAATTGTGAACAACATGTCCATTCCTTGTACACTTGCACACAGTCATGATCATATCACTCTTTCAGTAGTCAGACCAACAGGATAGCGTCTTTTCCCACTGTGGCCTGCTTTCGAACGAAGAAAATAAGTAAACACAGTGTAATGTGGATGCTAGGGTGTTTTGAGTGTTTTTAGCATGTTGCACAACAATTTATTTTGGTCTGTAAATATGATTTGGCTCTCTTCTCTCCTTCGCTGCAAGTCTACAGGATTTATTTTTTTCTTTCAAACTTTGCTGAAGTGAGTCATTTTTCAAATATGGCTACTTTCTGGTTTACAACACGTTTTGAATAAAATGTTCTCCCTTTAAAAGCTCAAGGTCAGTATCTCACCGATTACAAATTCTCATAAAAAGATGAATTTGTCCAGGATGACATCAATAGGATTTTAAAACACATCGTTGATCCGACTAAGACCAGTACGCTGTCATAATGTTTTATTTTATTTTTATATACAAATCTTTCAACATGAACACTAAACTCTGCAACATTAATGACGTGTAATAAAAAAGAAATCAAGGTAAATCAATAACTTATTCAATGTGGTGTGAAACTCGCGCTTAACATTTAAACAACTTCACACTAGTGCTTAACCTTGGAAAACAAAATAAGCAAAAATTAAATAAATAACGGCAAATGTCATTAAAGTGGTAAATGGAAATATATATATATTTTTAAAACAGCATAGGTTCAAACCATTTCCATATTATTTCACATGTGAAATAGTGCCGTCTCTACAGGAACAGAAAAAAAAAAAAACACCATTTGTGCAGACAATATTTAACTGCAAATTACAAACATTATTTGCTGTTATTTTAGCGGTTTTTAGTATAACTGAAATTAATGTTGAGCGCATTCTATCTTTCTTTATAAAATATTAGTGAGAAGACCTGAGGTTTTCAGATGAAGTCCAAATGCCATTACTATGTAAATGCAATGCCAGAACTGGAGAGCTAACAATTGATCTGAAAATTGACATGCTGTCTTCATGAGTGTTCTTCACTCACAGATAAACAATCTTGAGCTGTGGAGTGGAAAAGAAATCCATTTGATTTTTTTTTTTTTTCTTGGCGAACCTACAACCCAGAAAAAGCATCAGGGGAGGATTTGAACAAATGGACTTAAGTCATTCTGCGTGACAACAAGTGATTTGACAACAGTCAACAGTCTTTCTTGCATTAAAAAGTATATTTAGGTATGGACTGACACCCAAGTGTCGCAGGTGTCTGTGTTCTTTAGTACATTTAAAGTGTTTCATTTCTCTTTATTAATTCAATCATCAGTTACCAGCAAGGCTGTCTATAATGTGACTGTCAGCGTTGTAGGCCTTGTTTAAAGCTTGATACGTTCATTCTGATGTGAACCACTAGGTGCTGATGCATTTGTTCTATGCCCAGTAAACCATCAAGTGTCCACTAGTAGTTGGTCATATGCCAGACCAACATGTCTTAAAGTCCCAATTAAATCAAAATTGTTTTTTTTTTCTTTTAGCATGAATATGTTAGCCTTACTGTTATAAGGTAGTGTGCTCAAAAACAATGTCAAAATTAGCATTTAAAAGATATAAGCATTCAAAACTTACCGTCTCTAACTTCCGCCAGTATGGATCGATGATTTTGATGACATCACGTCATTTGAGATTTTCTGTCCAATCGAATGCTTTCTAGAGTCTGAAGCATCCCGTCCCCTACATTATAAGCAGACGCTGAAGCTGCAGTTTAAATCGGTCATTTGTTCACATTTGGTGCACTATACAGGGGATAGGGACAATGAAGACAGTGTAAATATGCTTTCCGTTGGGGCGCGCACAGTCTGCTCCGGTCCACGATAGCACAGAGCGGATCTTATGCGCGAGTCGGTGCAGACCAGAAAGGGTATCAGATCCTTTGAATTCTGCACAGAATGCTATATTTTAAAGTGATCCGGAGGAGATTATGAGGAGAAACAGATAGAGATTAAGAGGAAACTGCGGCTTTATCGAGCTCAACAGCTCTGGCCGAGCTGTGAAATAAACAAAACGTTATTGGCTATTTTAAAAAAAGGGGAGGAGCTGTTCTATATGTCCCTGTCTTCCTGTTTCAGTGGAAATTACATCAACACATTGAATTATGCTGCACATTTCAAGGCACTTCAGTGGGCCTTTATGCTTTACACTACACTCAAGTGCTTGTGTTATGTTTATATTTTTAGAGCCTCAAGATGTTGACTTTTATAAAGTTAAAAATAAAAGTTTTTCCATAAAGATAGATAGATAGATACTTGAGAAAAAAAGAAAAAAAAAACCTTGAATATATATATTTTTTGTGTATAGTTTGATTGATCTGAAAATCTCTCGAGCAAGCTATGTCCTTGTCTGTCACTGAAGAGAAAGATTGAAAAACCCAGAACTTCACAGCACATTGGAAGGACTATAAGCGAGAGGCAAAGGTCAAGTCAACATATTGTTCTCCTTGAAACAGAAATACTCCAGGTCTGACTCACATCTATAAATCACAATTTCGGTTTCATTTGTGTGTGTTTGTGTGTGTTTTTAAATATTTCATACAAGTGGTATAGTATGGAACCACATATCTTAGTGTCAATCATGGACGGTATCTTTCTTATACTTGTCTATAGTGTCAAAAAGATTGATTGCTGTGGTTAGATAGTAAAAAATGCTATATATTCGGCAGTTGGTATTTCAAAAATGGTGGGGGGAAAAGACTGAAATAAACCTGAGACGCAGAAATAAACAGATTTGCAGGCATTCTTGCAGAAAAAGCAGGCTGTGTGTACGCGTGTCAGCGAGACACTACTCCATCACTCTACCTCCCAAGTCATTTCTCTCTCTCTCTCTCTCTCTCTCTCTCTCTCTCTCTCTCTCTCTCTCTCTCTCTCTCTCTCTCTCTCTCTCTCTGTCACAAGTGTCTCTGAACGCTTGCAAGAATATGGACAGCTGCCATATTTTTTCCCTGGAAAATTTTAACCATCACAAATTCAAGGTAAATCGAGCACCTAATTACGGGCAAATTCCATTGCTAAAGCCTCTGAAGTAATGCGCACGCATCATTTTTTAGATTCAGTCTGGAATTTTTGAATCAAAATCGCTATGCATTACATCTGCCTGCATGGCTGCTGGTGTCCTCTCTGAATTTCAAATGTGAACGCATATCCCTGTCAAAGTGAACTCTCAAGGTTCAAAACGTATGCCGATTTTAAAGCAGTGGCATAACAAGGCTCCTGTGACATATTAAATGCATTTTCCTCTTATTTTCTGATGGTACAAACTTTGGGATTGTCTGAAAAATAAGTGCTCCATCTTAAGAAAAAGACAGTAATAAATGTAAGTTTAAGAATAGAATGTTTTCCATGTGGGAAAGAAAATCTGATTAATTGTAGAACTCCATTTTCAAATGTATTATCCAAATATTTCAGCACATAGATATTATATCCCGTAATTGAGGAAAACTGTCATCCTAGAAAGTGCAAAATGTTGATATCATACTGTTTTACATTTTTGGTACCGCTGTGCTTTTGTACATGTTTAGCATGCAACCCTTGATTATTCAGTGCAAGCCATTTTTGGCCATCCCTAAAAGATCAATAAAATTACAAATGAAACACATTTGAATCCTGCATATAATTCCACCAAAACATATGCTTGACTCACCGTTCCCTTCTCACATTAAAGTTTCTGTATTGCTAAGTTGTTGCATCAGAAATCAGGATCTTGGAGAATGATATGTTATCCCTGTGGGGCTATTTCTCCCTCAACCTCTTAAATGATAACTTTTTTTAAAATATACACTGTTCTCCAGCTGACTTTTTAGTCTGTCTCTGGGATTCAAAATCTAATTTTAACCTGGAAATAAAGAAAATGTCTATTTGAAAAGGCTTAAACATAAAACGCTCAAGAGATATTTTAGATTCTGCAGCATTTCTAGCTCACTAATCAAATTTAGTATTTCCCTTTCATGCTAGTCTGTTTTACTTTGCCAGGAGAAACTAAAGTTATTTTACCTGCTCTGAAATACCAGTGCTATGAGATGAAATGGCTTCAGAACGGTTTGATGCAACTTTGGTGGTGTGAAAATTAGTGCTGCACGATTAATCGAATCGCAATCGTAATCGCGATGTCAAACCTATGCGATTATTTAACGCAAAATGCCGCGATTTTATATGAACACAGCATCTCTTCTTTTTTGTCATCCTTTGACTAGTGTTACATGATCCCGCTCTTATTCGTGCAAATGCCTTAAAACAATTGTGCACGACAAGAAGTCAAAAGAGAGCGCGCTGCCTGTGAATGTCCTGAATGTGACTCACAGAAAAACGCGCGCCAGTGTAATGCGCATGCACAGACCGCGTGCCAGAATACAGTTCTCTTTCGAGCTTGAACGAACAATAACACACACAATTATGCCAAAATGTCGTTTTGTCTATTATCTTCATAACATAAGAGCAGTCTTATGATGGACGAAAGAGTTGTGCTTGTGAGAGAATGAGGCGCGTGTGAGATCCGCGTCTCAGCAACAGCTGCTCTTAAAGGGCCAGCAGCGAATAAAGCGTTCAGTCGGTAAAGTTAATCAAATAACAAAGGGAACAGAAAATTACTCACTGCTCTTGACTAAAGAAGTTTTGTAGCTTTAATAAGGATTAGTCTATATATAATTTATAATTCATGCAGCGCAGACTGTTTGATAACTTTATTCAATTTCTGTATATAAATCTGTATAAATCCTCAATCCTACCTGTTAAGAGAGGAAGGGCACAGGTAAATATGGCATTTATTATGGGTTTATGTGAGGATTGTTTGGAGTTCACTTAATTTAAAAGCTGTTATTATTATTTTTTAAGCCTAATAAATATTTTAAAAGTTGATAGCTTTCAATTGTATTGATGGAATCACTGTAATGTTGGATGGCTATAATTAACGTTTAAAATGTGGGGGGTGTCGTCATTTTTATCCAGACATCAATGGTTTATTGATCATTATAGGTGTTATCAATCATTTAGTTGTTGTTGCTAGTTTGAGTTGAGAAATACACATTAATACACAGAATGATCACTAATCTGTGTGTGCATTTTACTTTAGAACCAAGCAAGTTGACTCATGAAACCATTTGTTTATTATATCGCAATCGCATATCGCAATTGCAATATTGACCTCATTAATCGCAATATGACATTTTCCCCAAATCGTGCAGCCCTAGTGAAAATTGACATCCTTGCTTCCCTCAAAGCGCTGACTTTGTTGGAAATCTTGCTCACTCATCCATGAAGCAAACTATCTTTTGGCAAAGCCATTGAGAATCAAAGCACACAGTGCTCTCCAGATGCTAATATCTGTCAACACTGTTGTCCTAACTGGAAGCAAACAATCTGGTGTAGGCCAATGTACATTTATGTTTACAGAGCAGGAGCATCTGCAACCATCCACAATAATTATGTGCGGCGAGCAAATCGCAGACTCCTCGCTTTATCTTCCCCCTCCCCTTTTGGAAGTAAGAAAAAAGCGCAGTGGGCCTTCGGAAATACCTGCATTAATATTATCAGACAAGCCTGGGCTTTTGGACAGATGGATCGCACCCAAACCGGCAGCTAAGCATCTGGTGTGGTTAAGATCGCCCCCTCTGCTGACTCTCCCCAAGGCAAGCAGAGGAAGCATAAAGCGGTCGAGACACGGACTGTCCGTCGCACCGGATAGAAGCATTAGGGAAATGCTGCAATGAAAAAGAACAAGGCTAAAGAAAAGACAGATGTGTTTTGTAATGCATGGTGTGTATTATATGATTTACAGGCGGTATTAAGCACTGTGCTGAAGATCCCTGCTCGTATAACATCCTGCCAATAACATTTCCAAGGAACAGTTTCGCAGCACATCGAATCAGTTTACGGGTGTGAAAGTCAAAATTATCTGTGATGAATATAAACAGGTGCACTTCACTCTGCGTCTGTGATGTTTACAACAATGGATTTGCATGTTTAGTCATGTAATCAGAAGCCAGTTTTTGCAAACCTGCAAAGAGAGGTGAAAAAATAGCTGACCTCACTCAGTAGTCTTTTACCAATTAATAAGGTTTTACATATTTTAGAAATAGGCCTATGATGTTCAAAAGTTTGGGGGCATTACTTATATACTGTTATTAAAGGGTTAGTTCACCCAAAAATGGAAATTCTGTCAGTAATTACTCACCCTCATGTTGTTCCAACCCCGTAAGACTTTCGTTCATCTTCGGAACACAAATGAAGATATTTTTGATTAAATCTGAGAGCTGGATCACTCCTCCATAGGCTTCTTAAGAGATCGAAACTGACCGGCCCAAAAGTTATGAAAGACATCGTTAAAATAGTCCGAGTGACTACAGTGGCTCAATCTTAAGTTTATCAAGCGACGAGAATACTTTTTGTGCGCAAAAAAACAAACAAAAATAACGACTTTATTCAACTAATCATTTCCTTCTCGTTTCGGTCGTGATATTTCACGTAGTGAAACTACGCAAAGCTTCTAGGTTGTACGTCACGCATCACACACATGACCAGCGTCGGCCAATAGTGAGCCTATGTGTGACGTGCAACCTAGAAGCGTTGCGCAATATCACTACGTGAAATATCACGGCCCACAGAGAAGGAAATGATTAGTTGAATAAAGTCGTTATTTTTGTTTGTTTTTTTGTGCACAAAAAAGTATTCTCGTCGCTTGATAAACTTAAGATTGAGCCACTGTAGTCACTCTGACTATTTTAACGATGTCTTTCATAACTTTTGGGCCGGTCAGTTTCGATCCTATGGAGGAGTGATCCAGCTCTCAGATTTAATCAAAAATATCTTAATTTGTGTTCCGAAGATGAACGAAAGTCTTACGGGGTTGGAGCAACATGAGGGTGAGTAATTATTGACAGAATTTTCTTTTTTGGGCGAACTAACCCTTTAATATATACGGTATATACTGTTAAATTAATACTTTTATTCAGCAAAGATGCATTAAAGGGTTAGTTCACTCAAAAAATTCAATATCATTTACTCACCAAACCCGTACAACTTCCGTTCATCTTCGAAACACAAATTAAGATATTTTAATGAAATCTGAGAGATTTCTGTCCCTCCATTGACAGTCCACACCGCAACCACCTTGACACTTGTGAAGAGATATTAAAATAAATCCACAAGTATTGAGTGGTTTAGTCCCAATTTTCTGAAGAGACTGGATCACTTTATTTGTTATTCCTTTTATTTAGGCTATATAAAATTAAAGGACAGTGGGCCTGTCTTAACAGTACAACCACACTTGCGGTCTTTGCACGACTACTTATTTATTTCCAGAGTTTGGTCGAAATGTCCAAGTTGGTGTGAAGTCCTCAAGTATTTTAAGACTATTGTTTACTCAATGGGACACACTTATAACCAAACCAGTGTGTGATTGTGATGCTTAATTTGCAAATGTTTTACAAAATACATATAATCTTTGCAGTCTCTGCACCAATACAGTTATACGCAAAATCGAATAAATTGAACCTACACTGGAAAGTTTTCCTAGACCTCAGGGCACGTACGTTCCTGAATGGGATGAATGATAGGATGTGTTTAGCCTCAACTACCACTCCGAAGTTGTAGATAGTGTGATAGACAGAGATAGTGTGGATTTAGTTAAGTGTAGGCTACTGTGCTCTGTGGCATTTTTCCAACATGGGACAGTCTTGAGCACTTACTTCTTGTCACGTAGATGCACTTTCAAGTGGTTAAAAACGCAAGTGTGGGTATTGGGACAGGCCCGGTGCAGACAGACGAATGCATTACAACCACTGCGCTTCTCAATGTCATCACAAAAAGATTATTGTCCAAATAACACAGAAGCGTGATCGCTTAGGGCATGCCACGATGATTTATCCCATGCAGTTGCAGCATGTGACTGTTACATTTCCAAGGTAATTGAATCAAGGAGAGCTGCAATTGACTACAAGAACAGCCTCATTAAAGTAAAACTCTACGAGGCTAAAGGAGTGTGTTGTCTTAATTTGATCTGGATGGCACTGCAGTATTCCACTTGGCCTTCAGTCTCCACGGGAGCTAACAAAGCTTTTGATGTAGCATGCGAACATGCAGTTAATAGCAAAGCCATTATATAGCTAGAAACAATATTGAGATTCAGGTCTCATCAGCGTCGGGGAATCCTGGCACGGCTGAGCAAAGGGGAATCGAATTGACAGCAGTGATGACAGATGAAGGAACCTAATCAAATTATGGTGACCATTTCACCTTGAGTTTATTCCAATTGAAGGCCACATCAGCACATCCTTTTACAAGACAAAAAAGTGACATAATGATGGAAGTGATGATTTCTTGAGTTATTTAATTAGACGGATCTTTGATAGCAGAGTCCTTTGCCTCATCCATGTGAATTACTTATTTCTTTTTGATTTAACACTCTGACACGAGAGAACTCAAATACCGACATAATGTGTGTCGACTAGCGTTTCCTTTAGCTAACAAACCGCTTAAGCTCGAAGCCCGCCGCGCTCACCTGGGGAGGAAGTCATTATTTCTTAGCCAATTAACCTTTTTTGCTCTCTCTTTCAGTTTTCCTTTCGTTTTGAAGGAGTCGTCAGGCAAAAGAGCTCATTAAGAATTACTTAGCCCAGTCAAAAGCATTCTCGTAAGCTTGACGTTTGTCTCTCTGCCTCGTTAAAAGCCTCCCGAACGGTTCAGGTTTAAAATCCCTTCGAGCTCTTTCCCGCTCAGTCATTAAAGTTCAACCGTGGCCTCAGGGGAAATCAACAGAGGTGAGGTCCACGAAACCCCAGCCTAATGCCATCTTGTCGGCGATGAGTAATCCAAGGAGCACGACATTATGAGCAATAAAGAGAGGAAATATTTAGCTGACTCACGGAGAGCTTCAGCTGGCGAGGAAGAAATGAATGCAAATTGACAGATCCATCCCAGAGGTTTGTTTCCTGGCAATTGCATTTCGCGGTATGACTCGTGTGTTTGTTGTGGGCGTAAGTGAAACTCAAAGGGCAGATACTTAATGGGAGATAAATTTCTCTATTGACCGGCTCTATCTTCCGATAGGTTGCGGTATCTCTTCCAAACTCATTATCTGAAACATCCATTATCAGATTAGAAGCCTATTTCATGCATATTTGGTTTTGTGGCACTTAACTTCAAAGAAAATTGATTTGGAAAGTAAATAACCAGAAAATGATAGCTACACATCTCTACACTGTCTGTCGTGCAGTGTAGGTTTTTTTAAGCAGCCGGTCCTTACCTATAATGTGCTCTCCCACCATGCAATAGCAGCTCCTTACACCATTTCGCAGAGAAAAAAGCTTTTTCATTTCATTTGGTGCAGGCGTCTTTAATAAGCCATGAAACTGCACACTCTGCTGCATTACCTTCTCCACATGTTTCTTAAAGATACTCAGTGTGGAGCAAAGAGGAAACTGTTTCAGCACCGGGTGAGGATGGAAATGCTTCTCAAACTGAGCAATGAGGAGTGCTGCATGCCTCCTTAGTTGGTACACTTATATATGTGCTATTGATGGCTGTAACTTAGACTTCACTATTGCATTTATAAAATGTGCCAAAAATAAAAACTGAAATGGCAAAGCAATACTGTGAACATTTATCATAGTTAAATAGATATAGGCTTATATGGGTGTGTGGTTCAGGTATTTCCTATAGTGTGGGGACGGCAATCTTTGACCTTATGGGGACATTTTTCGGTCTTCTTTTTGAAAGTGTCAATATTGTTAAAATATTCATTGATTATACAAAGGATGACAACATGACTGATTAAAACATTAAGAGAAAAAAACACTGCAAGATATTAATCAATGCAATACAATGTTTTTTTTAAAAATAACAAAAATGTAGTAATAACTAGGGGTGTAACGATACACAAAACTGACGGTTCGGTTTTCCCACCGGTTTTGATGTCTCGGTTCGGTTCGGTTCGATTCGGTTCAGTTCAGAAAGCTAAAATTGCTTTTTGTTGTTTGTTTTTTTTAAACAGTGATTTAATGAAAAAATTGTCTTTGTCTTTAAATTAATTAAATTACAATTAAACTTTTCACAAGGATTAAAAAAAAATCTGCTAATGCTGTAAACTATATAGGCTAGGGAGCCGCACATTACTATAACATTAAAGGTTGTAGCCTAGACTTTTAACCTAAATTCAGATGCTATTTATTTTTTAGATATAATAATCAACACACAACACATTGTATGAAAAAATGTACTGAACATAAGGCAGTGTTTGCATTAACTTTTGTTAATTTGTTATTGAAATATAATAATTTACACAGTTGTCATTTTCATGAAAGATATTTTAAACATACATTAAATAATCAAGATATCATTAAGAGTTTAAGTAAAATATAATATATAGGCTAACATAGTGCATTTATTTAGTGCAAGAGTTCATTTAGGAACCAAAGTTGTGGACACCGAATCACTTGGCTGTTGAGGTAAATATGCTAGTGACAAGCTATGCTGTTTTATTGACGTCTTTCCGCTGCTGAAACACTGACTGAGCGATTACACGAGTTATGATGCCTTTCAATAAGTATACTGTATCTTTCAACAAACCTTTAGGTGTCCATTCTGTAACTGAGGAAGAGATGATCGCGTTTACTCGCGCGCCGCGCTGCTGCTTGAAATGAGGAGCTTAGTAGGCCTACAGCGATCTGTCACGCCAAATCAAAGAGCGCCAAAACGCCATTTATTGTTTGAATTCCGTGATCAAATAGGCAGAATTTGAAAGATTACACCTTGCTTATTATCTATTATTTGGTGTTAATGGTGGTTAGGCTACAAAACTGAATTCGTTGTGTACACATAGGACATAAGGTCCATTGAGCCGGGCTGGGCGGGGCCGGGATTAGCAGAGGGCCGGGCGGGGCGTGTTCGGTACGCAATGAGAGTATCGCGATTCGAATCATGAGGTCTGTATCGCCGGTTTTTCGGTTCGGTTCGAATATCGTTACACCCCTAGAAATAACTGATTTAAATAATCTAATCCTATTGGAAAGACTAGGTTTAGGGTAGAAGGGTAGTTAGCTCAAACGAATCCTATACTGTGGCATGTATGAGAGGTAATACATGCCACAATATATATGCAATACGTATAATATACCCCTCAATATGGTGGCAGCAGGTGACTTCAAAACAAAATACTGAATGAAATGGACAACAATTCATGAATATTTAGTGAAATATTGACTAATTTCAAATTAAGATGCAAAAACTATAATTGGCAAACAAATTAAATAAAAAATAAAAAAACACTGGATTGGTCCTGGATCACATATGCATATTTAATGACCCAAAGTATTTTTTCCTCAAGGTCACAGAGCAATTTAAATCTTAGTGCTTTTTCAGGCTGGCTAGTTAAATGTAAAATTGAGGGGATAGATAGATGTTTGGCCGAGACAGGGACAGGTTGTACAAATGCTAGTTATATGATTGCTTTGGCCCACACGTGATACTATAAAAAAACACTTACTCCACATATGGTGCATCATTTAATGTAACAAAATAGCAACTCCTTGACATTAATAAAATGAGAAAACACTCTATTTGCTTTATGTACATGTGTTTTAAAGACTTCCAACGACTGGTCATGAAGAAAATGTTAATGACCTTCAGTTCTCTTCCTCGTCTGACCTTCTTATACCTCTCATCCTTTTATGTGCAGTCCATTTGGAAAGTCAGTTTTAACATTCAAATAGTTAAACTATGCATCGTCAATTTAATTTGCCCTCCAGGCTCCACGCTTATGAGGGGAATTGGTTCAGGGCGAGGAAATGTCTCTTCAGCGCCTTTACAGTGAACGTTTTTGATTTGTGACTTTTTATCAGTATTCTACTCATAAAGCCACTGGCTTTCTTTTATTCTATGGTAGACTCAATGCTAATTACCTCACTATTAAATTTTTGTCCTGGATTGGATTATTAATTATATGCATATTTGAATCAAACTAAGTATTTTCCCAAGGTCGGCTGAGATATTTTAGCCATATTCTTCATCATTATGTTTAAAGGCTTTTATTTGATTGAAATTTTTCAGTCATTTCACACAAAGTGACTTGCAGTACAATAATTAGTTGTACTCGCTATTGCTAGCATCACTATTACTATTTTTAATTTAGAGATTTCCAAATGCCCTAATATAAAATAAAAAATGAATGTCGATGAAAGGAGCAGCAGACTGCAGTAAGAAGAGTTAAATTGATAGCAGATTACTTTTACTTGAAGAGGCAGGTGATAGCACCATTAGGTGAACTGTACAATGCAGCATTCTCCATTTCAAGGTCCAAAAACCACTGAGGTGGAAAACAAAATCTGTCACCCTCCTTTTTCACTCTAATCGAGCTTAAAGGTGATCAATGACACACCAGGCAGTGGTATCTGACTCTCTCTCTCTCTCTCTCTCTCTCTCTCTCTCTCTCTCTC